>NW_027478656.1:300000-491976 GCF_051014685.1 Ptiloglossa arizonensis
TAACGTATCACGAATAACGTAAAACGTATAACGCATAACGTATAACGTATAACGTGTAACGAAGAACGTATAACGAATAACGTAAAGCGTATTACGTATTACATATTTCGTATAACGTATAACGTGTATCGTATAACTTATGACGTATAACTTATAACGTATGACGTATATCGTATAACTTGTAACGAAAAACGTATAACGAATAACGTAAAATGTATGACGCATTACATATTACGTATAACGTATAACGTATAACGTATAACGTATGACGTATAACGTATAACGTATAACGTATAACGTATAACGTATAACGTATAACGTATACCGTATAACGTATAACGTATAACGTATAACGTATAACGTATAACGTATATCGTAAAACTTATAACGTATGACGTATAAGGAATAACGTATAACGTATAACGTATAAAGAATAACGTATAACGTATAACGTATAACGTATAACGAATAACGCAAAACGTATAACGCATAACGTATAACGTATAACGTGTAACGAAGAACGTATAACGAATAACGTATAACGTATAACGTATATCGTATAACGTAGAACGTATAACGTATAACGTAAAACGTATAACGTATATCGTAAAACGTATAACGTATAACGTATAACGTATAACGTATAACGTATACCGTATAACGTATAACGTATAACGTATAACGTATAACGTATATCGTAAAACTTATAACGTATGACGTATAAAGAATAACGTATAACGTATAACGTATAAAGAATAACGTATAACGTATAACGTATAACGTATAACGAATAACGCAAAACGTATAACGCATAACGTATAACGTATAACGTGTAACGAAGAACGTATAACGAATAACGTATAACGTATAACGTATATCGTATAACGTAGAACGTATAACGTATAACGTAAAACGTATAACGTATATCGTAAAACGTATAACGTATGACGTACAAAGAATAACGTATAACGTATAACGTATAAAGAATAACGTATAACGTATAACGTATAACGTATAACGTATAACGTATAACGTATAACGAATAACGTAAAACGTATAACGTATACCGTATAACGTATAACGTATAACGTATAACGTATAACGTATAACGTATAACGTATAACGTATACCGTATAACGTATAACGTATAACGTATAACGTATAACGTATACCGTATAACGTATAACGTATAACGTATAACGTATAACGTATAACGTATAACGTATAACGTATAACGTATAACGTATAACGTATAACGTATAACGTATAACGTATTACGTATAACGTATAACGTATAACGTATAACGTATAACGTATAACGTATAACGTATAACGTATAACGTATAACGAATAACGTAAAACGTATAACGTATAACGTATAACGTATACCGTATAACGTATAACGTATATCGTATAACGTATAACGCATAAAGAATAACGTATAACGTATAACCTATGACGTATAACGTATAACGTATAACGTATATCGTATAACGTATAACGTATAACGTATAACGTATAACGTATATCGTAAAACGTATAACGTATAACGTATAGCGTATAACGTATAACGTATAACGTATAACGAATAACGCAAAACGTATAACGCATAACGTATAACGTATAACGTGTAACGAAGAACGTATAACGAATAACGTATAACGTATAACGTATATCGTATAACGTAGAACGTATAACGTATAACGTAAAACGTATAACGTATATCGTAAAACGTATAACGTATAACGTATAACGTATAACGTATAACGTATACCGTATAACGTATAACGTATAACGTATAACGTATGACGTATAACGTATAACGTATAACGTATAACGTATAACGTATAACGTATAACGTATACCGTATAACGTATAACGTATAACGTATAACGTATAACGTATATCGTAAAACTTATAACGTATGACGTATAAGGAATAACGTATAACGTATAACGTATAAAGAATAACGTATAACGTATAACGTATAACGTATAACGAATAACGCAAAACGTATAACGCATAACGTATAACGTATAACGTGTAACGAAGAACGTATAACGAATAACGTATAACGTATAACGTATATCGTATAACGTAGAACGTATAACGTATAACGTAAAACGTATAACGTATATCGTAAAACGTATAACGTATAACGTATAACGTATAACGTATAACGTATACCGTATAACGTATAACGTATAACGTATAACGTATAACGTATATCGTAAAACTTATAACGTATGACGTATAAAGAATAACGTATAACGTATAACGTATAAAGAATAACGTATAACGTATAACGTATAACGTATAACGAATAACGCAAAACGTATAACGCATAACGTATAACGTATAACGTGTAACGAAGAACGTATAACGAATAACGTATAACGTATAACGTATATCGTATAACGTAGAACGTATAACGTATAACGTAAAACGTATAACGTATATCGTAAAACGTATAACGTATAACGTATAACGTATAACGTATAACGTATAACGTATAACGTATAACGTATAACGTATAACGTATAACGAATAACGTAGAACGTATAACGTATAACGTATAACGTATAACGTATAACGTATAACGTACAACCTATACCGTATCACGTATAATGTACTACGAATAACGTATTACGTATAACGTATAACGTATAACGTATAACGTATAACGTATAACATATAACGTATAACGTTTGACGTATATTGTATAACGTATAACGAATAACGTAAAACGTATTACATATTACATATTTCGTATGACGTATAACGTGTATCGTATAACGTATGACGTACAACTTATAACGTATAACGTATAACGTATAACTTGTAACGAAAAAAGAATAAAGAATAACGTAAAACGTATGACGCATTACATATTACGTATAACGTATAACGTATAACGTATAACCTATGACGTATAACGTCTAACTTATATCGTATAACGTATAACGTATAACGTATAACGTATAACGTATAACGTATAACGTATACCGTATAACGTATAACGTATAACGTATAACGTATATCGTAAAACGTATAACGTATGACGTATAAAGAATAACGTATAACGTATAACGTATAAAGAATAACGTATAACGTATAACGTATAACGAATAACGTAAAACGTGTAACGCATAACGTATAACGTATAAGGTGTAACGAAGAACGTATAACGAATAACGTATAACGTATATCGTATAACGTAGAACGTATAACGTATAACGTATATCGTAAAACGTATAACGTATAACGTATAACGTATAACGTATAACGTATAACGTATAACGTATAACGTATACCGTATAACGTATAACGTATAACGTATAACGTATAACGAATATCGTAAAACGTATAACGTATGACGTATAAAGAATAACGTATAACGTATAACGTATAAAGAATAACGTATAACGTATAACGTATAACGAATAACGTAAAACGTATAACGCATAACGTATAACGTATAACGTGTAACGAAGAACGTATAACGAATAACGTATAACGTATATCGTATAACGTAGAACGTAGAACGTATAACGTATAACGTAAAACGTATAACGTATATCGTAAAACGTATAACGTATGACGTATAACGTATAAAGAATAACGTATAACGTATAACGTATAACGAATAACGTAAAACGTATAACGCATAACGTATAACGTATAACGTGTAACGAAGAACGTATAACGAATAACGTATAACGTATATCGTATAACGTAGAACGTAGAACGTATAACGTATAACGTAAAACGTATAACGTATATCGTAAAACGTATAACGTATGACGTATAACGTATAACGTATAACGTATACCGTATAACGTATAACGTATAACGTTTAACGTATAACGTATAACATATAACCTATAACGTATAACTTATAACGTATAACGTATAACGTATAACGTATAACGTAAAACGTATAACCTATGACGTATAACGTATAACGTATAACGTATAACGTATAACGTATAACGTATAACGTATAACGTATAACGTATAACGTATAACGTATAACGTATAACGTATAACGTATAACGTATAACGTATAACGTATAACGTATAACGTATACCGTATAACGTATAACGTATAACGTATAACGCATAACGTATAACGTATAACGTATAACGCATAACGTATAACGTATAAGGTGTAACGAAGAACGTATAACGTATAACGTATAACGTATAACGTATACCGTATAACGTATAACGTATAACGTTTAACGTATAACGTATAACATATAACCTATAACGTATAACTTATAACGTATAACGTATAACGTATACCGTATAACGTATAACGTATAACGTACAACGTATAACGTATAACGTATAACGTATAACGTATAACGTATAACGTATAACGTATAACGTATAACGTATAAAGTATAACGTATTACGTATAACGTATAACGTGTAACGAAGAACGTATAACGAATAACGTATAACGTATAACGTATAACGTATAACGTGTAACGAATAACGCAAAACGTATAACGCATAACGTATAACGTATAACGTGTAACGAAGAACGTATAACGAATAACGTATAACGTATATCGTATAACGTATAACGTATAACGTGTAACGAATAACGCAAAACGTATAACGTATAACGTATAACGTATAACGTATAACGTATAACGTATAACGTATAACGTATAACGTATAACGTATAACGTATAACGTATAACGTATAACGCATAACGTATAACATATAACGTGTAACGAAGAACGTATAACGAATAACGTATAACGTATATCGTATAACGTATAACGTATAACGTATAACGTATAACGTATAACGTATAACGTATAACGTATAACGTATAACGTACAACGTATAACGTATAACGTATAACGTATAACGTATAACGTATAACGTATAACGTATAACGTATAACGTATAACGTATAACGTATAACGTATAACGAATAACGTAGAACGTAGAACGTATAACGTATAACGTATAACGTATAACGTATAACGTACAACCTATACCGTATCACGTATAATGTACTACGAATAACGTATTACGTATAACGTATAACGTATAACGTATAACGTATAACATATAACGTATAACGTATGACGTATATTGTATAACGTATAACGAATAACGTAAAACGTATTACATATTACATATTTCGTATAACGTATAACGTGTATCGTATAACGTATGACGTACAACTTATAACGTATAACGTATAACGTATAACTTGTAACGAAAAAAGAATAAAGAATAACGTAAAACGTATGACGCATTACATATTACGTATAACGTATAACGTATAACGTATAACCTATGACGTATAACGTCTAACTTATATCGTATAACGTATAACGTATAACGTATAACGTATAACGTATAACGTATAACGTATACCGTATAACGTATAACGTATAACGTATAACGTATATCGTAAAACGTATAACGTATGACGTATAAAGAATAACGTATAACGTATAACGTATAAAGAATAACGTATAACGTATAACGTATAACGAATAACGTAAAACGTGTAACGCATAACGTATAACGTATAAGGTGTAACGAAGAACGTATAACGAATAACGTATAACGTATATCGTATAACGTAGAACGTATAACGTATAACGTATATCGTAAAACGTATAACGTATAACGTATAACGTATAACGTATAACGTATAACGTATAACGTATAACGTATACCGTATAACGTATAACGTATAACGTATAACGTATAACGAATATCGTAAAACGTATAACGTATGACGTATAAAGAATAACGTATAACGTATAACGTATAAAGAATAACGTATAACGTATAACGTATAACGAATAACGTAAAACGTATAACGCATAACGTATAACGTATAACGTGTAACGAAGAACGTATAACGAATAACGTATAACGTATATCGTATAACGTAGAACGTAGAACGTATAACGTATAACGTAAAACGTATAACGTATATCGTAAAACGTATAACGTATGACGTATAACGTATAAAGAATAACGTATAACGTATAACGTATAACGTATAACGAATAACGTAAAACGTATAACGCATAACGTATAACGTATAACGTGTAACGAAGAACGTATAACGAATAACGTATAACGTATATCGTATAACGTAGAACGTAGAACGTATAACGTATAACGTAAAACGTATAACGTATATCGTAAAACGTATAACGTATGACGTATAACGTATAACGTATAACGTATACCGTATAACGTATAACGTATAACGTACAACGTATAACGTATAACGTATAACGTATAACGTATAACGTATAACGTATAACGTATAACGTATAACGTATAAAGTATAACGTATTACGTATAACGTATAACGTATAACGTATAACGTATAACGAATAACGTATAACGTAAAACGTATAACCTATGACGTATAACGTATAACGTATAACGTATAACGTATAACGTATAACGTATAACGTATAACGTATAACGTATAACGTATAACGTATAACGTATAACGTATAACGTATAACGTATAACGTATAACGTATAACGTATAACGTATACCGTATAACGTATAACGTATAACGTATAACGCATAACGTATAACGTATAACGTATAACGCATAACGTATAACGTATAAGGTGTAACGAAGAACGTATAACGTATAACGTATAACGTATAACGTATAACGTATAACGTATAACGTATAACGTTTAACGTATAACGTATAACATATAACCTATAACGTATAACTTATAACGTATACCGTATAACGTATAACGTACAACGTAAAACGTATAACCTATGACGTATAACGTATAACGTATAACGTATAACGTATAACGTATAACGTATAACGTATAACGTATAACGTATAACGTATAACGTATAACGTATAACGTATAACGTATAACGTATAACGTATAACGTATAACGTATAACGTATACCGTATAACGTATAACGTATAACGTATAACGCATAACGTATAACGTATAACGTATAACGCATAACGTATAACGTATAAGGTGTAACGAAGAACGTATAACGTATAACGTATAACGTATAACGTATAACGTATAACGTATAACGTATAACGTTTAACGTATAACGTATAACATATAACCTATAACGTATAACTTATAACGTATAACGTATAACGTATACCGTATAACGTATAACGTATAACGTACAACGTATAACGTATAACGTATAACGTATAACGTATAACGTATAACGTATAACGTATAACGTATAACGTATAAAGTATAACGTATTACGTATAACGTATAACGTGTAACGAAGAACGTATAACGAATAACGTATAACGTATAACGTATAACGTATAACGTGTAACGAATAACGCAAAACGTATAACGCATAACGTATAACGTATAACGTGTAACGAAGAACGTATAACGAATAACGTATAACGTATATCGTATAACGTATAACGTATAACGTGTAACGAATAACGCAAAACGTATAACGTATAACGTATAACGTATAACGTATAACGTATAACGTATAACGTATAACGTATAACGTATAACGTATAACGTATAACGTATAACGTATAACGCATAACGTATAACATATAACGTGTAACGAAGAACGTATAACGAATAACGTATAACGTATATCGTATAACGTATAACGTATAACGTATAACGTATAACGTATAACGTATAACGTATAACGTATAACGTATAACGTATAACGTACAACGTATAACGTATAACGTATAACGTATAACGTATAACGTATAACGTATAACGTATAACGTATAACGTATAACGTATAACGTATAACGTATAACGAATAACGTAGAACGTATAACGTATAACGTATAACGTATAACGTATAACGTATAACGTACAACCTATACCGTATCACGTATAATGTACTACGAATAACGTATTACGTATAACGTATAACGTATAACGTATAACGTATAACATATAACGTATAACGTATGACGTATATTGTATAACGTATAACGAATAACGTAAAACGTATTACATATTACATATTTCGTATAACGTATAACGTGTATCGTATAACGTATGACGTACAACTTATAACGTATAACGTATAACGTATAACTTGTAACGAAAAAAGAATAAAGAATAACGTAAAACGTATGACGCATTACATATTACGTATAACGTATAACGTATAACGTATAACGTATAACCTATGACGTATAACGTCTAACTTATATCGTATAACGTATAACGTATAACGTATAACGTATAACGTATAACGTATAACGTATACCGTATAACGTATAACGTATAACGTATAACGTATATCGTAAAACGTATAACGTATGACGTATAAAGAATAACGTATAACGTATAACGTATAAAGAATAACGTATAACGTATAACGTATAACGAATAACGTAAAACGTGTAACGCATAACGTATAACGTATAAGGTGTAACGAAGAACGTATAACGAATAACGTATAACGTATATCGTATAACGTAGAACGTATAACGTATAACGTATATCGTAAAACGTATAACGTATAACGTATAACGTATAACGTATAACGTATAACGTATAACGTATAACGTATACCGTATAACGTATAACGTATAACGTATAACGTATAACGAATATCGTAAAACGTATAACGTATGACGTATAAAGAATAACGTATAACGTATAACGTATAAAGAATAACGTATAACGTATAACGTATAACGAATAACGTAAAACGTATAACGCATGACGTATAACGTATAACGTGTAACGAAGAACGTATAACGAATAACGTATAACGTATATCGTATAACGTAGAACGTAGAACGTATAACGTATAACGTAAAACGTATAACGTATTTCGTAAAACGTATAACGTATGACGTATAACGTATAACGTATAACGTATACCGTATAACGTATAACGTATAACGTACAACGTATAACGTATAACGTATAACGTATAACGTATAACGTATAACGTATAACGTATAACGTATAACGTATAACGTATAAAGTATAACGTATTACGTATAACGTATAACGTATAACGTATAACGTATAACGAATAACGTATAACGTAAAACGTATAACCTATGACGTATAACGTATAACGTATAACGTATAACGTATAACGTATAACGTATAACGTATAACGTATAACGTATAACGTACAACCTATACCGTATCACGTATAATGTACTACGAATAACGTATTACGTATAACGTATAACGTATAACGTATAACGTATAACATATAACGTATAACGTATGACGTATATTGTATAACGTATAACGAATAACGTAAAACGTATTACATATTACATATTTCGTATAACGTATAACGTGTATCGTATAACGTATGACGTACAACTTATAACGTATAACGTATAACGTATAACTTGTAACGAAAAAAGAATAAAGAATAACGTAAAACGTATGACGCATTACATATTACGTATAACGTATAACGTATAACGTATAACCTATGACGTATAACGTCTAACTTATATCGTATAACGTATAACGTATAACGTATAACGTATAACGTATAACGTATAACGTATACCGTATAACGTATAACGTATAACGTATAACGTATATCGTAAAACGTATAACGTATGACGTATAAAGAATAACGTATAACGTATAACGTATAAAGAATAACGTATAACGTATAACGTATAACGAATAACGTAAAACGTGTAACGCATAACGTATAACGTATAAGGTGTAACGAAGAACGTATAACGAATAACGTATAACGTATATCGTATAACGTAGAACGTATAACGTATAACGTATATCGTAAAACGTATAACGTATAACGTATAACGTATAACGTATAACGTATAACGTATAACGTATAACGTATACCGTATAACGTATAACGTATAACGTATAACGTATAACGAATATCGTAAAACGTATAACGTATGACGTATAAAGAATAACGTATAACGTATAACGTATAAAGAATAACGTATAACGTATAACGTATAACGAATAACGTAAAACGTATAACGCATAACGTATAACGTATAACGTGTAACGAAGAACGTATAACGAATAACGTATAACGTATATCGTATAACGTAGAACGTAGAACGTATAACGTATAACGTAAAACGTATAACGTATATCGTAAAACGTATAACGTATGACGTATAACGTATAAAGAATAACGTATAACGTATAACGTATAACGTATAACGAATAACGTAAAACGTATAACGCATAACGTATAACGTATAACGTGTAACGAAGAACGTATAACGAATAACGTATAACGTATATCGTATAACGTAGAACGTAGAACGTATAACGTATAACGTAAAACGTATAACGTATATCGTAAAACGTATAACGTATGACGTATAACGTATAACGTATAACGTATACCGTATAACGTATAACGTATAACGTACAACGTATAACGTATAACGTATAACGTATAACGTATAACGTATAACGTATAACGTATAACGTATAACGTATAAAGTATAACGTATTACGTATAACGTATAACGTATAACGTATAACGTATAACGAATAACGTATAACGTAAAACGTATAACCTATGACGTATAACGTATAACGTATAACGTATAACGTATAACGTATAACGTATAACGTATAACGTATAACGTATAACGTATAACGTATAACGTATAACGTATAACGTATAACGTATAACGTATAACGTATAACGTATAACGTATACCGTATAACGTATAACGTATAACGTATAACGCATAACGTATAACGTATAACGTATAACGCATAACGTATAACGTATAAGGTGTAACGAAGAACGTATAACGTATAACGTATAACGTATAACGTATAACGTATAACGTATAACGTATAACGTTTAACGTATAACGTATAACATATAACCTATAACGTATAACTTATAACGTATACCGTATAACGTATAACGTATAACGTAAAACGTATAACCTATGACGTATAACGTATAACGTATAACGTATAACGTATAACGTATAACGTATAACGTATAACGTATAACGTATAACGTATAACGTATAACGTATAACGTATAACGTATAACGTATAACGTATAACGTATAACGTATAACGTATACCGTATAACGTATAACGTATAACGTATAACGCATAACGTATAACGTATAACGTATAACGCATAACGTATAACGTATAAGGTGTAACGAAGAACGTATAACGTATAACGTATAACGTATAACGTATAACGTATAACGTATAACGTATAACGTTTAACGTATAACGTATAACATATAACCTATAACGTATAACTTATAACGTATAACGTATAACGTATACCGTATAACGTATAACGTATAACGTACAACGTATAACGTATAACGTATAACGTATAACGTATAACGTATAACGTATAACGTATAACGTATAACGTATAAAGTATAACGTATTACGTATAACGTATAACGTGTAACGAAGAACGTATAACGAATAACGTATAACGTATAACGTATAACGTATAACGTGTAACGAATAACGCAAAACGTATAACGCATAACGTATAACGTATAACGTGTAACGAAGAACGTATAACGAATAACGTATAACGTATATCGTATAACGTATAACGTATAACGTGTAACGAATAACGCAAAACGTATAACGTATAACGTATAACGTATAACGTATAACGTATAACGTATAACGTATAACGTATAACGTATAACGTATAACGTATAACGTATAACGTATAACGCATAACGTATAACACATAACGTGTAACGAAGAACGTATAACGAATAACGTATAACGTATATCGTATAACGTATAACGTATAACGTATAACGTATAACGTATAACGTATAACGTATAACGTATAACGTATAACGTATAACGTACAACGTATAACGTATAACGTATAACGTATAACGTATAACGTATAACGTATAACGTATAACGTATAACGTATAACGTATAACGTATAACGTATAACGAATAACGTAGAACGTATAACGTATAACGTATAACGTATAACGTATAACGTATAACGTACAACCTATACCGTATCACGTATAATGTACTACGAATAACGTATTACGTATAACGTATAACATATAACGTATAACGTATAACATATAACGTATAACGTATGACGTATATTGTATAACGTATAACGAATAACGTAAAACGTATTACATATTACATATTTCGTATAACGTATAACGTGTATCGTATAACGTATGACGTACAACTTATAACGTATAACGTATAACGTATAACTTGTAACGAAAAAAGAATAAAGTATAACGTAAAACGTATGACGCATTACATATTACGTATAACGTATAACGTATAACGTATAACCTATGACGTATAACGTCTAACTTATATCGTATAACGTATAACGTATAACGTATAACGTATAACGTATAACGTATAACGTATACCGTATAACGTATAACGTATAACGTATAACGTATATCGTAAAACGTATAACGTATAACGAATAACGTATAACGTATATCGTATAACGTAGAACGTAGAACGTATAACGTATAACGTAAAACGTATAACGTATTTCGTAAAACGTATAACGTATGACGTATAACGTATAACGTATAACGTATACCGTATAACGTATAACGTATAACGTACAACGTATAACGTATAACGTATAACGTATAACGTATAACGTATAACGTATAACGTATAACGTATAACGTATAACGTATAAAGTATAACGTATTACGTATAACGTATAACGTATAACGTATAACGTATAACGAATAACGTATAACGTAAAACGTATAACCTATGACGTATAACGTATAACGTATAACGTATAACGTATAACGTATAACGTATAACGTATAACGTATAACGTATAACGTATAACGTATAACGTATAACGTATAACGTATAACGTATAACGTATAACGTATAACGTATAACGTATAACGTATACCGTATAACGTATAACGTATATCGTATAACGCATAACGTATAACGTATAACGTATAACGCATAACGTATAACGTATAAGGTGTAACGAAGAACGTATAACGTATAACGTATAACGTATAACGTATAACGTATAACGTATAACGTATAACGTATAACGTTTAACGTATAACGTATAACATATAACCTATAACGTATAACTTATAACGTATAACGTATAACGTATAACGTATAACGTATAACGTATAACGTATAACGTATACCGTATAACGTATAACGTATAACGTATAACGCATAACGTATAACGTATAAGGTGTAACGAAGAACGTATAACGTATAACGTATAACGTATAACGTATAACGTATAACGTATAACGTATAACGTATAACGTATAACGTATAACGTATAACATATAACCTATAACGTATAACTTATAACGTATAACGTATAACGTATAACGTATAACGTAGAACGTAGAACGTACAACGTATAACGTATATCGTAAAACGTATAACGTAAAACGTATAACGTATAACGTATAACGTATAACGTATAACGTATAACGTATAACGTATAACGTATACCGTATAACGTATAACGTATAACGTATAACGTATATCGTAAAACGTATAACGTATGACGTATAAAGAATAACGTATAACGTATAACGTATAAAGAATAACGTATAACGTATAACGTATAACGAATAACGTAAAACGTATAACGCATAACGTATAACGTATAAGGTGTAACGTAGAACGTATAACGAATAACGTATAACGTAGATCGTATAACGTAGAACGTATTACGTATAACGTATATCGTAAAACGTATAACGTATAACGTATAACGTATAACGTATAACGTATAACGTATAACGTATAACGTATAACGTATACCGTATAACGTATAACGTATAACCTATAACGTATAACGTATAACGAATATCGTAAAACGTATAACGTATGACGTATAAAGAATAACGTATAACGTATAACGAATATCGTAAAACGTATAACGTATGACGTATAAAGAATAACGTATAACGTATAACGTATAAAGAATAACGTATAACGTATAACGTATAACGATTAACGTAAAACGTATAACGCATAACGTATAACGTATAACGTGTAACGAAGAACGTATAACGAATAACGTATAACGTATATCGTATAACGTAGAACGTATAACGTATAACGTAAAACGTATAACGTATATCGTAAAACGTATAACGTATGACGTATAACGTATAACGTATAACGTATACCGTATAACGTATAACGTATAACGTATAACGTATAACGTATAACGTATAACTTATAACGTATAACGTATAACGTATAACGTATAAAGTATAACGTATTACGTATAACGTATAACGTATAACGTATAACGTATAACGAATAACGTATAACGTAAAACGTATAACCTATGACGTATAACGTATAACGTATAACGTATAACGTATAACGTATAACGTATAACGTATAACGTATAACGTATAACGTATAACGTATAACGTATAACGTATAACGTATAACGTATACCGTATAACGTATAACGTATAACGTATAACGTATAACGTATACCGTATAACGTATAACGTATAACCTATAACGTATAACGTATAACGTATAACGTATAACGTATAACGTATAACGTATAACGTATAACGTATAACGTATAACGTATAACGTATAACGTATAACGTATAACGTATAACGTATAACGTATAACGTATAACGTATAACGTATAACGTATAACGTATAACGTATAACGTATAACGTATAACGTATAACGTATAACGTATAACGTATAACGTATAACGTATAACGTATAACGTATAACGTATAACGTATAACGTATAACGTATAACGTATAACGTATAACGTATAACGTATAACGTATAACGTATAACGTATAACGTATAACGTATAACGTATAACGTATAACGTATAACGAATAACGTAAAACTTGTAACGCATAACGTATATCGTATACCGTATAACGTGTAACGTACAACGTATAACGTATAACGTATACCGTATAACGTATAACGTATAACGTATAACGTATAACGTAAAACGTATAACGTATATCGTAAAACGTATAACGTATGACGTATAAAGAATAACGTATAACGTATAACGTATAAAGAATAACGTATAACGTATAACGTATAACGTATAACGTATAACGTATAACGAATAACGTAAAACGTATAACGTATACCGTATAACGTATAACGTATAACGTATAAGGTATAACG
The DNA here is from genome assembly GCF_051014685.1 of Ptiloglossa arizonensis. Taxonomy (NCBI): domain Eukaryota; kingdom Metazoa; phylum Arthropoda; class Insecta; order Hymenoptera; family Colletidae; genus Ptiloglossa; species Ptiloglossa arizonensis. Next base: position 315,210 of record NW_027478656.1, read on the forward strand.
TATAACGTATAACGTATAACGTATAACGTATACCGTATAACGTATAACGTATAACGTATAACGTATAACGTATACCGTATAACGTATAAGGTATAACGTATAACGTATATCGTATAACGTATAACGTATAACGTATAACGTATTACGTATAACGTATAACGTATAACGTATAACGTATAACGTATAACGAATATCGTATAACGTATAACGTATAACGTATAACGTATAACGTATAACGTATAACGTATAACGTATAACGTATCACGTATAACGTATAACGTATAACGTATAACGTATAACGTATAACGTATAACGTATAACGTATAACGTATAACGTATAACGTATAACGTATAACGTATAACGTATAACGTATAACGTATATCGTATAACGTATAACGTATAACGTATAACGTATAACGTATAACGTATAACGTATAACGTATAACGTATAACGTATAACGTATAACGTATAACGTATAACGTATAACGTTTAACGTATAACGTATAACGTAAAACGTATAACGCATAACGTATATAGTATACCGTATAACGTATAACGTATATCGTATAACGCATTAAGAATAACGTACAACGTATAACCTATGACGTATAACGTATAACGTATAACGTATAACGCATAACGTATAACGTATAACGTATAACGTATAACGTATAACGTATAACGTATAACGTATAACGTATAACGTATAACGGATAACGTATAACGTATAACGTATCACGAATAACGTAAAACGTATAACGCATAACGTATAACGTATAACGTATAACGTATAACGTATAACGTATAACGTATTACGTATAACGTATAACGTATAACGTATAACGTATAACGTATAACGTATAACGTATAACGTATAACGTATGACGTATAACTTATAACGTATGACGTATATCGTATAACTTGTAACGAAAAACGTATAACGAATAACGTAAAATGTATGACGCATTACATATTACGTATAACGTATAACGTATAACGTATAACGTATAAGGTATACCGAATAACGTAAAACGTATAACGCATAACGTATAACGTATAACGTGTAACGAAGAACGTATAACGAATAACGTATAACGTATATCGTATAACGTATAACGTATAACGTATAACGTATAACGTCTAACGTATAACGTATAACGTATGACGTATAACGTATAACGTATAACGTATAACGTATAACGGATAACGTATAACGTATAACGTATCACGAATAACGTAAAACGTATAACGCATAACGTATAACGTATAACGTATAACGTATAACGTATAACGTATAACGTATTACGTATAACGTATAACGTATAACGTATAACGTATAACGTATAACGTATAACGTATAACGTATGACGTATAACGTATAACGTATATCGTATACCGTATAACGTATAACGTGTAACGTATAAGGTATAACGAATAAAGTATTACGTATAACGTATAACGTATAACGTATAACGTATAACGTATAACGTATATCGTAAAACGTATAACGTATAACGTATAACGTATAACGTATAACGTATAACGTATAACGTATAACGTATAACGTATAACGTATACCGTATAACGTATAACGTATAACGTATAACGTATATCGTAAAACGTATAACGTAGGACGTATAAAGAATAACGTATAACGTATAACGTATAAAGAATAACGTATAACGTATAACGTATAACGTATAACGTATAACGTATAACGTATAACGTATAACGTATAACGTATAACGAATAACGTAAAACGTATAACGTATACCGTATAACGTATAACGTATAACGTATAACGTATAACGTATAACGTATAACGTATAACGTATACCGTATAACGTATAACGTATAACGTATAACGTATAACGTATACCGTATAACGTATAACGTATAACGTATAACGTATAACGTATAACGTATAACGTATAACGTATAACGTATAATGTATTACGTATAACGTATAACGTATAACGTATAACGTATAACGAATAACGTATAACGTAAAACGTATAACGTATAACGTATAACGTATAACGTATAACGTATAACGTATAACGTATAACGTATAACGTATAACGTATAACGTATAACGTATTACGTATAACGTATAACGTATAACGTATAACGTATAACGTATAACGAATAACGTATAACGTATAATGTATTACGTATAACGTATAACGTATAACGTATAACGTATGACGTATAACGTATAACGTATAACGTATAACGTATAACGGATAACGTATAACGTATAACGTATAACGTATATCGTATACCGTATAACGTATAACGTATAACGTATTACGTATAACGTATAACGTATAACGTATAACGTATAACGTATAACGAATAACGTATAACGTATAACGTATAACGTATAACGTATAACGTGTAACTTATAACGTATAACGTATAACGTATAACGTATAACGAATAAAGTATAACGTATAACGTATAACGTATAACGTATAGCGTATAACGTATAACGTATAACGTATAACGTATACCGTATAACGTATAACGTATAACGTATACCGTATAACATATAACGTATAACGTATAACGTATAACGTATATCGTAAAACGTGTAACGTATAACGCATAACGTATAACTCATAACGTATAACGTATAACGTATAACGCATAACGTATAACGTATAACGTATAACGTATAACGTATAACGTATAACGCATAACGTATAACGTATAACGTATAACGTATAACGTATAACGTATAACGTATAACGTATAACGTATAACTTATAACGTATAACGTATAACGTATCACGAATAACGTAAAACGTATAACGCATAACGTATAACGTATAACGTGTAACGAAGAACGTATAACGAATAACGTAAAGCGTATTACGTATTACATATTTCGTATAACGTATAACGTGTATCGTATAACTTATGACGTATAACTTATAACGTATGACGTATATCGTGTAACTTGTAACGAAAAACGTATAACGAATAACGTAAAACGTATGACGCATTACATATTACGTATAACGTATAACGTATAACGTATAACGAAAAAGGTATACCGAATAACGTAAAACGTATAACGCATAACGTATAACGTATAACGTGTAACGAAGAACGTATAACGAATAACGTATAACGTATATCGTATAACGTATAACTTATAACGTATAACGTATAACGTATAACGTCTAACGTATAACTTATAACGTATAACGTATAACGTATAACGTACAACGTAGAACGTAGAACGTATAACGTATAACGTATATCGTAAAACGTATAACGTATAACGTATAACGTATAACGTATAACGTATGACGTATAACGTATAACGTATAACGTATAACGTATAACGTATAACGTATAACGTATACCGTATAACGTATAACGTATAACGTATAATGTATATCGTAAAACGTATAACGTATGACGTATAAAGAATAACGTATAACGTATAACGTATAAAGAATAACGTATAACGTATAACGTATAACGAATAACGTAAAACGTATAACGCATAACGTATAACGTATAAGGTGTAACGAAGAACGTATAACGAATAACGTATAACGTATATCGTATAACGTAGAACGTATAACGTATAACGTATATCGTATAACGTATAAAGTATAACGTATAACGTATAACGTATAACGTATAACGTATAACGTATAACGTATAACGTATAACGTATAACGAATAACGTAAAACTTATAACGCATAACGTATATCGTATACCGTATAACGTATAACGTATAACGTATAACGTATAACGTATAACGTATAACGTATAACGTATAACGTATAACGCATAACGAATAACGTATAACGTATAACCTATGACGTATAACGTATAACGTATAACGTATAACGTATATCGTATAACGTATAACGTATAACGTATAACGTATAACGTATAACGTATAACGTATAACGTATAACGTATAACGTATAACGTATAACGAATAACGTAAAACTTATAACGCATTACGTATATCGTATACCGTATAACGTATAACGTGTAACGTATAACGTATAACGTATAACGTATAACGTATAACGTATAACGTATATCGTATAACGCATAAAGAATAACGTATAACGTATAACCTATGACGTATAACGTATAACGTATAACGTATAACGTATAACGTATAACGTATAACGTATAACGTATAACGTATAACGTATAACGTATAACGTATAACGTATAACGTATAACGTATAACGTATAACGTATAACGTATAACGTATAACGTATAACGTATAACGTATGACGTATAACGTATAACGTATAACGTATAACGTATAACGGATAACGTATAACGTATAACGTATAACGTATATCGTATACCGTATAACGTATAACGTATAACGTATTACGTATAACGTATAACGTATAACGTATAACGTATAACGTATAACGAATAACGTATAACGTATAACGTATAACGTATAACGTATAACGTGTAACGTATAACGTATAACGTATAACGTATAACGTATAACGTATAACGAATAAAGTATAACGTATAACGTATAACGTATAACGTATAACGTATAGCGTATAGCGTATAACGTATAACGTATAACGTATAACGTATACCGTATAACGTATAACGTATAACGTATACCGTATAACGTATAACGTATAACGTATAACGTATAACGTATATCGTAAAACGTGTAACGTATAACGCATAACGTATAACTCATAACGTATAACGTATAACGTATAACGCATAACGTATAACGTATAACGTATAACGTATAACGTATAACGCATAACGTATAACGTATAACGTATAACGTATAACGTATAACGTATAACGTATAACGTATAACGTATAACGTATAACGTATAACGTATAACGTATAACGTATCACGAATAACGTAAAACGTATAACGCATAACGTATAACGTATAACGTGTAACGAAGAACGTATAACGAATAACGTAAAGCGTATTACGTATTACATATTTCGTATAACGTATAACGTGTATCGTATAACTTATGACGTATAACTTATAACGTATGACGTATATCGTGTAACTTGTAACGAAAAACGTATAACGAATAACGTAAAACGTATGACGCATTACATATTACGTATAACGTATAACGTATAACGTATAACGAATAAGGTATACCGAATAACGTAAAACGTATAACGCATAACGTATAACGTATAACGTGTAACGAAGAACGTATAACGAATAACGTATGACGTATATCGTATAACGTATAACGTATAACGTATAACGTATAACGTCTAACGTATAACTTATAACGTATAACGTATAACGTATAACGTACAACGTAGAACGTAGAACGTATAACGTATAACGTATATCGTAAAACGTATAACGTATAACGTATAACGTATAACGTATAACGTATGACGTATAACGTATAACGTATAACGTATAACGTATAACGTATAACGTATACCGTATAACGTATAACGTATAACGTATAATGTATATCGTAAAACGTATAACGTATGACGTATAAAGAATAACGTATAACGTATAACGTATAAACAATAACGTATAACGTATAACGTATAACGAATAACGTAAAACGTATAACGCATAACGTATAACGTATAAGGTGTAACGAAGAACGTATAACGAATAACGTATAACGTATATCGTATAACGTAGAACGTATAACGTATAACGTATATCGTATAACGTATAAAGTATAACGTATAACGTATAACGTATAACGTATAACGTATAACGTATAACGTATAACGTATAACGAATAACGTAAAACTTATAACGCATAACGTATATCGTATACCGTATAACGTATAACGTATAACGTATAACGTATAACGTATAACGTATAACGTATAACGTATAACGTATAACGCATAACGAATAACGTATAACGTATAACCTATGACGTATAACGTATAACGTATAACGTATAACGTATATCGTATAACGTATAACGTATAACGTATAACGTATAACGTATAACGTATAACGTATAACGTATAACGTATAACGTATAACGTATAACGAATAACGTAAAACTTATAACGCATAACGTATATCGTATACCGTATAACGTATAACGTGTAACGTATAACGTATAACGTATAACGTATAACGTATAACGTATAACGTATAACGTATAACGTATAACGTATAACGTATAACGTATAACGTATAACGTATAACGTATAACGTATAACGTATAACGTATAACGTATAACGTATAACGTATAACGTATAACGTATAACGTATAACGTATAACGTATAACGTATCACGATTAACGTAAAACGTATAACGTATAACGTATAACGTATAACGTATAACGTATAATGTATAACGTATAACGTATAACGTATAACGTATAACGTATAACGCATAACGAATAACGTATAACGTATAACCTATGACGTATAACGTATAACGTATAACGTATAACGTATAACGTATAACGAATAACGTAAAACGTATAACGCATAACGTATAACGTATAACGTATAACGTATAACGTATAACGTATAACGTATAACGTATAACGTATAACGTATAACGTATAACGTATAACGTATAACGTATACCGTATAACGTATAACGTATAACGTATAACGTATAACGTATAACGTATAACGTATCACGAATAACGTAAAACGTATAACGCATAACGTATAACGTATAACGTGTAACGAAGAACGTATAACGAATAACGTAAAGCGTATTACGTATTACATATTTCGTATAACGTATAACGTGTATCGTATAACTTATGACGTATAACGAATAACGTAAAGCGTATTACGTATTACATATTTCGTATAACGTATAACGTGTATCGTATAACTTATGACGTATAACTTATAACGTATGACGTATATCGTATAACGTATAACGTATAACGTATAACGTATATCGTAAAACGTATAACGTATAACGTATGACGTATAACGTATAACGTATAACGTATAACGTATAACGTATAACGTATAACGTATACCGTATAACGTATAACGTATAACGTATAACGTATAACGTATATCGTAAAACTTATAACGTATGACGTATAAAGAATAACGTATAACGTATAACGTATAAAGAATAACGTATAACGTATAACGTATAACGTATAACGAATAACGCAAAACGTATAACGCATAACGTATAACGTATAACGTGTAACGAAGAACGTATAACGAATAACGTATAACGTATAACGTATATCGTATAACGTAGAACGTATAACGTATAACGTAAAACGTATAACGTATATCGTAAAACGTATAACGTATAACGTATAACGTATAACGTATAACGTATACCGTATAACGTATAACGTATAACGTATAACGTATAACGTATATCGTAAAACTTATAACGTATGACGTATAAAGAATAACGTATAACGTATAACGTATAAAGAATAACGTATAACGTATAACGTATAACGTATAACGAATAACGCAAAACGTATAACGCATAACGTATAACGTATAACGTGTAACGAAGAACGTATAACGAATAACGTATAACGTATAACGTATATCGTATAACGTAGAACGTATAACGTATAACGTAAAATGTATAACGTATATCGTAAAACGTATAACGTATGACGTATAAAGAATAACGTATAACGTATAACGTATAAAGAATAACGTATAACGTATAACGTATAACGTATAACGTATAACGTATAACGTATAACGAATAACGTAAAACGTATAACGTATACCGTATAACGTATAACGTATAACGTATAACGTATAACGTATAACGTATAACGTATAACGTATACCGTATAACGTATAACGTATAACGTATAACGTATAACGTATACCGTATAACGTATAACGTATAACGTATAACGTATAACGTATAACGTATAACGTATAACGTATAACGTATAACGTATAACGTATAACGTATAACGTATAACGTATTACGTATAACGTATAACGTATAACGTATAACGTATAACGTATAACGTATAACGTATAACGTATAACGTATAACGAATAACGTAAAACGTATAACGCATAACGTATATCGTATACCGTATAACGTATAACGTATATCGTATAACGTATAACGCATAAAGAATAACGTATAACGTATAACCTATGACGTATAACGTATAACGTATAACGTATATCGTATAACGTATAACGTATAACGTATAACGTATAACGTATATCGTAAAACGTATAACGTATAACGTATAACGTATAACGTATAACGTATAACGTATAACGAATAACGCAAAACGTATAACGCATAACGTATAACGTATAACGTGTAACGAAGAACGTATAACGAATAACGTATAACGTATAACGTATATCGTATAACGTAGAACGTATAACGTATAACGTAAAACGTATAACGTATATCGTAAAACGTATAACGTATAACGTATAACGTATAACGTATAACGTATACCGTATAACGTATAACGTATAACGTATAACGTATGACGTATAACGTATAACGTATAACGTATAACGTATAACGTATAACGTATAACGTATACCGTATAACGTATAACGTATAACGTATAACGTATAACGTATATCGTAAAACTTATAACGTATGACGTATAAAGAATAACGTATAACGTATAACGTATAAAGAATAACGTATAACGTATAACGTATAACGTATAACGAATAACGCAAAACGTATAACGCATAACGTATAACGTATAACGTGTAACGAAGAACGTATAACGAATAACGTATAACGTATAACGTATATCGTATAACGTAGAACGTATAACGTATAACGTAAAACGTATAACGTATATCGTAAAACGTATAACGTATAACGTATAACGTATAACGTATAACGTATACCGTATAACGTATAACGTATAACGTATAACGTATAACGTATATCGTAAAACTTATAACGTATGACGTATAAAGAATAACGTATAACGTATAACGTATAAAGAATAACGTATAACGTATAACGTATAACGTATAACGAATAACGCAAAACGTATAACGCATAACGTATAACGTATAACGTGTAACGAAGAACGTATAACGAATAACGTATAACGTATAACGTATATCGTATAACGTAGAACGTATAACGTATAACGTAAAACGTATAACGTATATCGTAAAACGTATAACGTATGACGTATAAAGAATAACGTATAACGTATAACGTATAAAGAATAACGTATAACGTATAACGTATAACGTATAACGTATAACGTATAACGTATAACGAATAACGTAAAACGTATAACGTATACCGTATAACGTATAACGTATAACGTATAACGTATAACGTATAACGTATAACGTATACCGTATAACGTATAACGTATAACGTATAACGTATAACGTATACCGTATAACGTATAACGTATAACGTATAACGTATAACGTATAACGTATAACGTATAACGTATAACGTATAACGTATAACGTATTACGTATAACGTATAACGTATAACGTATAACGTATAACGTATAACGTATAACGTATAACGTATAACGTATAACGAATAACGTAAAACGTATAACGCATAACGTATATCGTATACCGTATAACGTATAACGTATATCGTATAACGTATAACGCATAAAGAATAACGTATAACGTATAACCTATGACGTATAACGTATAACGTATAACGTATATCGTATAACGTATAACGTATAACGTATAACGTATAACGTATGACGTATAACGTATAACGTATAACGTATAACGTATAACGTATAACGTATAACGTATAACGTATAACGTATAACGTATAACGTATAACGTATAACGTATACCGTATAACGTATAACGTATAACATATAACGTATAACGTATACCGTATAACGTATAACGTATAACGTATAACGTATAACGTATAACGTATAACGTATAACGTATAACGTATAACGTATAACGTATAACGTATAACGTATTACGCATAACGAATAACGTATAACGTATAACGTATAACGTATAACGTATAACGTATAACGTATAACGTATAACGTATAACGTATAACGTATAACGTATAACGTATAACGTATAACCTATGACGTATAACGTATTACGTATAACGTATAACGTATAAAGTGTAACGTATAACGTATAACGTATAACGTATAACGTATAACGTATAACGTAAAACGTATAACGCATAACGTATATAGTATACCGTATAACGTATAACGTATATCGTATAACGCATAAAGAATAACGTATAACGTATAACCTATGACGTATAACGTATAACGTATAACGTATAACGTATATCGTATAACGTATAACGTATAACGTATAACGTATAACGTATAACGTATGACGTATAACGTATAACGTATAACGTATAACGTATAACGGATAACGTATAACGTATAACGTATAACGTATATCGTATACCGTATAACGTATAACGTATAACGTATAAGGTACAACGAATAAAGTATAACGTATAACATATAACGTATAACGTATAACCTATAACGTATAACGTATAACGTCCAACGAATAATGCAAAACGTATAACGCATAACGTATAACGTATAACGTGTATCGAAGAACGTATAACGAATAACGTATAACGTATAACGTATAACGCATAACGTATAACGTATAACGTATAACGTATAACGTATAACGTATAACGTATAACGTATAACGTATAACGTATAACGTATAACGTATAACGTATAACGTATAACGTATAACGTATTACGCATAACGTATAACGTATAACGTATAACGTGTACCGTATAACGTATAACGTATAACGTATAACGTATAACGTATAACGTATAACGTATAACGTATCACGAATAACGTAAAACGTATAACGCATAACGTATAACGTATAACGTGTAACGAAGAACGTATAACGAATAACGTAAAGCGTATTACGTATTACATATTTCGTATAACGTATAACGTGTATCGTATAACTTATGACGTATAACTTATAACGTATGACGTATATCGTATAACTTGTAACGAAAAACGTATAACGAATAACGTAAAACGTATGACGCATTACATATTACGTATAACGTATAACGTATAACGTATAACGTATAACGTATAACGTATAAGGTATACCGAATAACGTAAAACGTATAACGCATAACGTATAACGTATAACGTGTAACGAAGAACGTATAACGAATAACGTATAACGTATAACGTATAACGTATAACGTATAACGTATAACCTATGACGTATAACGTATAACGTATAACGTATAACGTATACCGTATAACGTATAACGTATAACGTATAACGTATAACGTATAACGTATACCGTATAACGTATAACGTATAACGTATAATGTATAACGTAAAACGTATAACGTATACCGTATAACGTATAACGTATAACGTATAACGTATAACGTATAACGTATAACGTATAACGTATACCGTATAACGTATAACGTATAACGTATAACGTATAACGTACACCGTATAACGTATAACGTATAACGTATAACGTATAACGTAAAACGTATAACGTATAACGTATAACGTATAACGTATAACGTATAACGTATAACGTATAACGTATTACGTATAACGTATAACGTATAACGTATAACGTATAACGAATAACGTATAACGTAAAACGTATAACGTATAACGTATAACGTATAACCTATGACGTATAACGTATAACGTATAACGTATAACGTATACCGTATAACGTATAACGTATAACGTATAACGTATAACGTATACCGTATAACGTATAACCTATAACGTATAACGTATAACGTACAACGTATAACGTATAACGTATAACGTATAACGTATAACGTATAACGTATAACGTATAACGTATAACGTATAACGTATAACGTATAACGTATAACGTATTACGTATAACGTATAACGTATAAAGTATAACGTATAACGTATAACGTATAACGTATAACGTATAACGTATAACGTAAAACGTATAACGCATAACGTATATAGTATACCGTATAACGTATAACGTATATCGTATAACGCATAAAGAATAACGTATAACGTATAACCTATGACGTATAACGTATAACGTATAACGTATAACGTATAACGTACATCGTATAACGTATAACGTATAACGTATAACGTATAACGTATAACGTATGACGTATAACGTATAACGTATAACGTATAACGGATAACGTATAACGTATAACGTATAACGTATATCGTATACCGTATAACGTATAACGTATAACGTACAAGGTATAACGAATAAAGTATAACGTATAACGTATAACGTATAACGTATAACCTATAACGTATAACGTATAACGTACAACGAATAACGCAAAACGTATAACGCATAACGTATAACGTATAACGTGTAACGAAGAACGTATAACGAATAACGTATAACGTATAACGTATAACGCATAACGTATAACGTATAACGTATAACGTATAACGTATAACGTATAACGTATAGAGTATAACGTATAACGTATAACGCATAACGTATAACGTATAACGTATAACGTATACCGTATAACGTATAACGTATAACGTATAACGTATAACGTATAACGTATCACGAATAACGTAAAACGTATAACGCATAACGTATAACGTATAACGTGTAACGAAGAACGTATAACGAATAACGTAAAGCGTATTACGTATTACATATTTCGTATAACGTATAACGTGTATCGTATAACTTATGACGTATAACTTATAACGTATGACGTATATCGTATAACTTGTAACGAAAAACGTATAACGAATAACGTAAAATGTATGACGCATTACATATTACGTATAACGTATAACGTATAACGTATAACGTATGACGTATAACGTATAACGTATAACGTATAACGTATAACGTATAACGTATAACGTATAGCGTATAACGTATAACGTATAACGTATAACGTATAACGTATATCGTAAAACTTATAACGTATGACGTATAAGGAATAACGTATAACGTATAACGTATAAAGAATAACGTATAACGTATAACGTATAACGTATAACGAATAACGCAAAACGTATAACGCATAACGTATAACGTATAACGTGTAACGAAGAACGTATAACGAATAACGTATAACGTATAACGTATATCGTATAACGTAGAACGTATAACGTATAACGTAAAACGTATAACGTATATCGTAAAACGTATAACGTATAACGTATAACGTATAACGTATAACGTATACCGTATAACGTATAACGTATAACGTATAACGTATAACGTATATCGTAAAACTTATAACGTATGACGTATAAAGAATAACGTATAACGTATAACGTATAAAGAATAACGTATAACGTATAACGTATAACGTATAACGAATAACGCAAAACGTGTAACGCATAACGTATAACGTATAACGTGTAACGAAGAACGTATAACGAATAACGTATAACGTATAACGTATATCGTATAACGTAGAACGTATAACGTATAACGTAAAACGTATAACGTATATCGTAAAACGTATAACGTATGACGTATAAAGAATAACGTATAACGTATAACGTATAAAGAATAACGTATAACGTATAACGTATAACGTATAACGTATAACGTATAACGTATAACGAATAACGTAAAACGTATAACGTATACCGTATAACGTATAACGTATAACGTATAACGTATAACGTATAACGTATAACGTATAACGTATACCGTATAACGTATAACGTATAACGTATAACGTATAACGTATACCGTATAACGTATAACGTATAACGTATAACGTATAACGTATAACGTATAACGTATAACGTATAACGTATAACGTATAACGTATAACGTATGACGTATAACGTATTACGTATAACGTATAACGTATAACGTATAACGTATAACGTATAACGTATAACGTATAACGTATAACGTATAACGAATAACGTAAAACGTATAACGTATAACGTATAACGTATACCGTATAACGTATAACGTATATCGTATAACGTATAACGCATAAAGAATAACGTATAACGTATAACCTATGACGTATAACGTATAACGTATAACGTATATCGTATAACGTATAACGTATAACGTATAACGTATAACGTATATCGTAAAACGTATAACGTATAACGTATAGCGTATAACGTATAACGTATAACGTATAACGAATAACGCAAAACGTATAACGCATAACGTATAACGTATAACGTGTAACGAAGAACGTATAACGAATAACGTATAACGTATAACGTATATCGTATAACGTAGAACGTATAACGTATAACGTAAAACGTATAACGTATATCGTAAAACGTATAACGTATAACGTATAACGTATAACGTATAACGTATACCGTATAACGTATAACGTATAACGTATAACGTATGACGTATAACGTATAACGTATAACGTATAACGTATAACGTATAACGTATAACGTATACCGTATAACGTATAACGTATAACGTATAACGTATAACGTATATCGTAAAACTTATAACGTATGACGTATAAAGAATAACGTATAACGTATAACGTATAAAGAATAACGTATAACGTATAACGTATAACGTATAACGAATAACGCAAAACGTATAACGCATAACGTATAACGTATAACGTGTAACGAAGAACGTATAACGAATAACGTATAACGTATAACGTATATCGTATAACGTAGAACGTATAACGTATAACGTAAAACGTATAACGTATATCGTAAAACGTATAACGTATAACGTATAACGTATAACGTATAACGTATACCGTATAACGTATAACGTATAACGTATAACGTATAACGTATATCGTAAAACTTATAACGTATGACGTATAAAGAATAACGTATAACGTATAACGTATAAAGAATAACGTATAACGTATAACGTATAACGTATAACGAATAACGCAAAACGTATAACGCATAACGTATAACGTATAACGTGTAACGAAGAACGTATAACGAATAACGTATAACGTATAACGTATATCGTATAACGTAGAACGTATAACGTATAACGTAAAACGTATAACGTATATCGTAAAACGTATAACGTATGACGTATAAAGAATAACGTATAACGTATAACGTATAAAGAATAACGTATAACGTATAACGTATAACGTATAACGTATAACGTATAACGTATAACGAATAACGTAAAACGTATAACGTATACCGTATAACGTATAACGTATAACGTATAACGTATAACGTATAACGTATAACGTATAACGTATACCGTATAACGTATAACGTATAACGTATAACGTATAACGTATACCGTATAACGTATAACGTATAACGTATAACGTATAACGTATAACGTATAACGTATAACGTATAACGTATAACGTATAACGTATAACGTATAACGTATAACGTATTACGTATAACGTATAACGTATAACGTATAACGTATAACGTATAACGTATAACGTATAACGTATAACGTATAACGAATAACGTAAAACGTATAACGCATAACGTATATCGTATACCGTATAACGTATAACGTATATCGTATAACGTATAACGCATAAAGAATAACGTATAACGTATAACCTATGACGTATAACGTATAACGTATAACGTATATCGTATAACGTATAACGTATAACGTATAACGTATAACGTATGACGTATAACGTATAACGTATAACGTATAACGTATAACGTATAACGTATAACGTATAACGTATAACGTATAACGTATAACGTATAACGTATAACGTATACCGTATAACGTATAACGTATAACATATAACGTATAACGTATACCGTATAACGTATAACGTATAACGTATAACGTATAACGTATAACGTATAACGTATAACGTATAACGTATAACGTATAACGTATAACGTATAACGTATTACGCATAACGAATAACGTATAACGTATAACGTATAACGTATAACGTATAACGTATAACGTATAACGTATAACGTATAACGTATAACGTATAACGTATAACGTATAACGTATAACGTATAACCTATGACGTATAACGTATTACGTATAACGTATAACGTATAAAGTATAACGTATAACGTATAACGTATAACGTATAACGTATAACGTATAACGTAAAACGTATAACGCATAACGTATATAGTATACCGTATAACGTATAACGTATATCGTATAACGCATAAAGAATAACGTATAACGTATAACCTATGACGTATAACGTATAACGTATAACGTATAACGTATATCGTATAACGTATAACGTATAACGTATAACGTATAACGTATAACGTATGACGTATAACGTATAACGTATAACGTATAACGTATAACGGATAACGTATAACGTATAACGTATAACGTATATCGTATACCGTATAACGTATAACGTATAACGTATAAGGTACAACGAATAAAGTATAACGTATAACATATAACGTATAACGTATAACCTATAACGTATAACGTATAACGTCCAACGAATAATGCAAAACGTATAACGCATAACGTATAACGTATAACGTGTAACGAAGAACGTATAACGAATAACGTATAACGTATAACGTATAACGCATAACGTATAACGTATAACGTATAACGTATAACGTATAACGTATAACGTATAACGTATAACGTATAACGTATAACGTATAACGTATAACGTATAACGTATAACGTATAACGTATTACGCATAACGTATAACGTATAACGTATAACGTATACCGTATAACGTATAACGTATAACGTATAACGTATAACGTATAACGTATAACGTATAACGTATCACGAATAACGTAAAACGTATAACGCATAACGTATAACGTATAACGTGTAACGAAGAACGTATAACGAATAACGTAAAGCGTATTACGTATTACATATTTCGTATAACGTATAACGTGTATCGTATAACTTATGACGTATAACTTATAACGTATGACGTATATCGTATAACTTGTAACGAAAAACGTATAACGAATAACGTAAAACGTATGACGCATTACATATTACGTATAACGTATAACGTATAACGTATAACGTATAACGTATAACGTATAAGGTATACCGAATAACGTAAAACGTATAACGCATAACGTATAACGTATAACGTGTAACGAAGAACGTATAACGAATAACGTATAACGTATAACGTATAACGTATAACGTATAACGTATAACCTATGACGTATAACGTATAACGTATAACGTATAACGTATACCGTATAACGTATAACGTATAACGTATAACGTATAACGTATAACGTATACCGTATAACGTATAACGTATAACGTATAATGTATAACGTAAAACGTATAACGTATACCGTATAACGTATAACGTATAACGTATAACGTATAACGTATAACGTATAACGTATAACGTATACCGTATAACGTATAACGTATAACGTATAACGTATAACGTATAACGTACACCGTATAACGTATAACGTATAACGTATAACGTATAACGTAAAACGTATAACGTATAACGTATAACGTATAACGTATAACGTATAACGTATAACGTATAACGTATTACGTATAACGTATAACGTATAACGCATAACGTATAACGAATAACGTATAACGTAAAACGTATAACGTATAACGTATAACGTATAACCTATGACGTATAACGTATAACGTATAACGTATAACGTATACCGTATAACGTATAACGTATAACGTATAACGTATAACGTATACCGTATAACGTATAACGTATAACGTATAACGTATAACGTACAACGTATAACGTATAACGTATAACGTATAACGTATAACGTATAACGTATAACGTATAACGTATAACGTATAACGTATAACGTATAACGTATAACGTATTACGTATAACGTATAACGTATAAAGTATAACGTATAACGTATAACGTATAACGTATAACGTATAACGTATAACGTAAAACGTATAACGCATAACGTATATAGTATACCGTATAACGTATAACGTATATCGTATAACGCATAAAGAATAACGTATAACGTATAACCTATGACGTATAACGTATAACGTATAACGTATAACGTATAACGTATATCGTATAACGTATAACGTATAACGTATAACGTATAACGTATAACGTATGACGTATAACGTATAACGTATAACGTATAACGGATAACGTATAACGTATAACGTATAACGTATATCGTATACCGTATAACGTATAACGTATAACGTACAAGGTATAACGAATAAAGTATAACGTATAACGTATAACGTATAACGTATAACCTATAACGTATAACGTATAACGTACAACGAATAACGCAAAACGTATAACGCATAACGTATAACGTATAACGTGTAACGAAGAACGTATAACGAATAACGTATAACGTATAACGTATAACGCATAACGTATAACGTATAACGTATAACGTATAACGTATAACGTATAACGTATAGAGTATAACGTATAACGTATAACGCATAACGTATAACGTATAACGTATAACGTATACCGTATAACGTATAACGTATAACGTATAACGTATAACGTATAACGTATCACGAATAACGTAAAACGTATAACGCATAACGTATAACGTATAACGTGTAACGAAGAACGTATAACGAATAACGTAAAGCGTATTACGTATTACATATTTCGTATAACGTATAACGTGTATCGTATAACTTATGACGTATAACTTATAACGTATGACGTATATCGTATAAGTTGTAACGAAAAACGTATAACGAATAACGTAAAATGTATGACGCATTACATATTACGTATAACGTATAACGTATAACGTATAACGTATAAGGTATACCGAATAACGTAAAACGTATAACGCATAACGTATAACGTATAACGTGTAACGAAGAACGTATAACGAATAACGTATAACGTATATCGTATAACGTATAACGTATAACGTATAACGTATAACGTCTAACGTATAACGTATAACGTATAACGTATAACGAATAACGTATAACGTAAGACGTATAACGTATAACGTATAACGTATAACCTATGACGTATAACGTATAACGTATAACGTATAACGTATACCGTATAACGTATAACGTATAACGTATAACGTATAACGTATACCGTATAACGTATAACGTATAACGTATATCGTATAACGTATAACGTATAACGTATAACGTATAACGTATAACGTATAACGTATAACGTATAACGTATAACGTATAACGTATAACGTATAACGTATTACGTATAACGTATAACGTATAAAGTATAACGTATAACGTATAACGTATAACGTATAACGTATAACGTATAACGTAAAACGTATAACGCATAACGTATATAGTATACCGTATAACGTATAACGTATATCGTATAACGCATAAAGAATAACGTATAACGTATAACCTATGACGTATAACGTATAACGTATAACGTATAACGTATATCGTATAACGTATAACGTATAACGTATAACGTATAACGTATAACGTATGACGTATAACGTATAACGTATAACGTATAACGTATAACGGATAACGTATAACGTATAACGTATAACGTATATCGTATACCGTATTACGTATAACGTATAACGTATAACGTACAGGGTATAACGAATAAAGTATAACGTATAACGTATAACGTATAACGTATAACCTATAACGTATAACGTATAACGTACAACGAATAACGCAAAACGTATAACGCATAACGTATAACGTAAAACGTATAACGCATAACGTATAACGTATAATGTGTAACGAAGAACGTATAACGAATAACGTAAAGCGTATTACGTATTACATATTTCGTATAACGTATAACGTGTATCGTATAACTTATGACGTATAACTTATAACGTATGACGTATATCGTATAACTTGTAACGAAAAACGTATAACGAATAACGTAAAATGTATGACGCATTACATATTACGTATAACGTATAACGTATAACGTATAACGTATAAGGTATACCGAATAACGTAAAACGTATAACGCATAGCGTATAGCGTATAACGTGTAACGAAGAACGTATGACGAATAACGTATAACGTATATCGTATAACGTATAACGTATAACGTATAACGTCTAACGTGTAACTTATAACGTATAACGTATAACGTATAACGTATAACGTATAACGTATAACGTAGAACGTAGAACGTATAACGTATAACGTATATCGTAAAACGTATAACGTATAACGTATAACGTATAACGTATAACGTATGACGTATAACGTATAACGTATAACGTATAAAGTATAACGTATAACGTATACCGTATAACGTATAACGTATAACGTATAATGTATATCGTAAAACGTATAACGTATGACGTATAAAGAATAACGTATAACGTATAACGTATAAAGAATAACGTATAACGTATAACGTATAACGAATAACGTAAAACGTATAACGCATAACGTATAACGTATAAGGTGTAACGAAGAACGTATAACGAATAACGTATAACGTATATCGTATAACGTAGAACGTATAACGTATAACGTATATCGTAAAACGTATAACGTATAACGTATAACGTATAACGTATAACGTATAACGTATAACGTATAACGTATAACGTATAACGTATTACGTATAACGTATAACGTATAACGTATAACGTATAACGAATAACGTATAACGTAAAACGTATAACGTATAACGTATAACGTATAACCTATGACGTATAACGTATAACGTATAACGTATAACGTATACCGTATAACGTATAACGTATAACGTATAACGTATAACGTATACCGTATAACGTATAACGTATAACGTATAACGTATAACGTATAACGTATAACGTATAACGTATAACGTATAACGTATAACGTATAACGTATAACGTATAACGTATGACGTATAACGTATAACGTATAACGTATGACGTATAACGTATAACGTATAACGTATAACGTATAACGTATAACGTATAACGTATAACGTATAACGTATAACGAATAACGTAAAACGTATAACGTATACCGTATAACGTATAACGTATAACGTATAACGTATAACGTATAACGTATAACGTATAACGTATAACGTATAACGTATAACGTATACCGTATTCCCTCAGGGGCTGTAGCTTGTTGCTACAGTACGGGACTGGCAAACCCGAGGTGCCCGATGCCAAACCACACCGTAAGACTCCTGTTGGTCGTCGCAACGACCCACTCCCAATTCCTCTTTTGGCTTTGAGAGTGGTACGTGACGGCAGGAGGGACGGGGGCCTTGGCTTTACCGCCCGGGCCGCGAGGATGGTAACTCTATAAATTGCCCTCCAATCCTAAGCTACGGTGCGCGGTGATGGGATGCGTGGTTGGGGGGGAGGCCCCAATCCCAAGCGGCCAACTCCGGGGTACCTGCCGACCCCCCTGGAGTATTTAGGCCTGCCCGGGTATGGCGGCTCTGCCCGGGTCGACTTACTTTCCGACCTACGCGTGGGAACAGAATGAGTAATATTCCAAAAAAGAAAAAAGGGGGAGGGGGGTCGGAGCGTGTGGCGCGAAGTGTGGCGACGGAGGGGGCACTCGTGCCCCACCCGGCGCCGTTCGAGGAGGGGGACGAGACGGCGTCGGTCTCGTCCCTGGCGTCCGCGACCAGCGCCGCGGGCGTAAAGAGGCGCAGGACGGTGGAGGGGCGGAGGACGGAGGAAGCTCCGTCCACGTCCGCTGCTCCACCGTTGCTCACGGTGAGCGACGGGGAGGAGGACCTCAGGGACGAGGATACGGCCCATGTATCGGCCCGTATTGCCTCGTCCCTGAGGTCTATTGAGAAGGTGGCCGCCACCTCGCGGGGGCTGACTACAGCCTCCGCGAGGTCGGTTGGCCAGGCCGCGACGGAGGCGCGGAGGGCTCTCCAGGAGCTGGGACGACGTGTCCCAGCTGCCTTGGAGTACACGAACGCCCAATTGAGGCAGCGTGTGGAGGCTCTGAAAGACGAGCTTGCGTGCTCGCGGAGGGAGACGGACGCCCTTAGGAGGCGCCCTCATCCGGGGCCGACGGGCGACTGCACGTGTGGGAGGGGGAAGGCGGGAGCTCCCCCCACACCAGCGACGTCCATGAGGAGCATCGAGCTCCTCATGGACGCCTAGATGGCGGCCATGATGGCCGTCATCCGCGGCGAAATCCGGGCGGCGCTTCGCCCCAAGGGCGGAGCGCCGGCGGGACCGAGGACCGGGCCCGGGAAACAACCGGGGGGCGGGGGACCGCAGGGGCGGACCATCGCGGTTCCGGGCCCTGCGGCAAAGACGAAGGGCAAGGGTGCCGTGGTGGGGGCGACGGCGGGGGCACAAATGCCTCCGCCGCCGCCCCCATCCGGTCCCTTGTGGACCGAGGTCCTGGGCCGAAGGGCGGGAAGGACGGCGAGGAGGGCGGCCCGGGTGCCGCCGCCTCCCCCGCCGGTTGCCCCGAAGAGGGACGGAAAGGCGGGGAGGGCGAAGCCCCGTCTGGGACGCTCCCCTTCAACGGCAGCAGTCATGCTGACCGTCCCGGAGGGGGGGGGGCGTCTCCTACGGGGAGGTGATGGCAGCGGCCAAGGAAAAGATATCCTTGGCCGCACTCGCCATCGAGTCGGTCCGCCCGAGATGGGCGGTGACGGGGGCGCTCCTGCTGCGCGTGAGCGGCCCCGACAACGCAGCCAGGGCGGACCGACTGGCCGAAAAGCTGGGCGAGGCCTTGGCACCCCGGGGTGTCAGGGTCGCCCGGCCCACAAAGAGCGCGGAGCTGCGCGTTTGTGGGCTGGACGACTCGGTCACCCGGGAGGAGGTGGCCAGGGCGCTGGCCCAGGCCGGTGGCTGCTCTGAGGGGGACATCCGGACCGGGGAGGTCCGGCGGTCCTCCACCGGCCTGGGAGCGGTGTGGGCACGGTGCCCTCTTCCGGCTGCCCGGAAGTTAGAAGCAGTCGGGAGGATCGTGGTGGGGTGGGTGTCGGCGAGGATCGAGGTCCTCGCCCAACGCCCACTCCAGTGCTACCGCTGTCTGGAGACGGGCCATGTCAGGCAGCGGTGCACCTCCGCGGTGGACCGCAGCGGTACTTGTTACCGCTGCGGTGCCGAAGGCCACCGCGCGAGCCTCTGCGCGGCGGCCCCCAAGTGCCCGCTGTGTGCGGACATGGGGAGACCAGCCGCGCACCGAATGGGGGGGAAGCAATGTACCCCCCCATCCCGACGAGGGCAGAGGAGAGGGGCGCCGGGGCCGCTCCCGGC
Source organism: Ptiloglossa arizonensis (assembly GCF_051014685.1). NCBI lineage: Eukaryota > Metazoa > Arthropoda > Insecta > Hymenoptera > Colletidae > Ptiloglossa > Ptiloglossa arizonensis. Next base: position 338,358 of record NW_027478656.1, read on the forward strand.
GCCGGTGAGAGCGGCCCCAGCTGCGAGCGCCGCGGCGCCCGCGGACCTGGCCGCGACCGACGCGACGGTCGCAAGGAAGAGGTCGGAGGCGGCGACGGCGTTGGTGTCCGCGATGGAGGTGGACATCGGCCCCGCCGCCGTCCTCACGGAGGTGCCACCAGGAGGCGGTGAGGAGGCCATCAAATAATGGCTCCCCGCCTCCTCCTGCAGGCCAACCTCAACCACTGCCGTGCAGCGCAGGACCTGATGTGTCAGACGCTGGCGGAGTGGGGGGGTGGTCTGGCAGTCGCCGCCGAGCCGTACCGCGTCCCCGACCATCCGCATTGGATGGGGGATGCGGCCGGCTTGGTGGCGGCTGTGTGGCAGGGCGGTGACGGGTCCCCTCCGTTCTCCTTACTGGAGAACGGGGCGGGATTCGTCGCCGTCCAGTGGGGGGGAGTCGCCGTGGTGGGGTGCTACGTTTCGCCCAACTGCGGCCTTGCTGCCTTCGAGCAGTACTTGGCCGGGGTGGGGGCGTGCCTCACAAGGATTGCGCCCCGGCCGGTGCTGGTCCTGGGGGACTTCAATGCCTGGTCTGTGGCATGGGGGTCCCCCAGGACCAATCGGAGGGGCGAGGCTCTGGGCGACTGGGCGGCGGGCTTCGACCTCCGGTTGATTAACCGGGGGTCGGAGCTGACGTGCGTGCGGCGCGGGGGAGGGTCCATAGTGGATTTGACGTTTGGATCCCCCGGCGCCGCGCGTATGGTGTCCGGGTGGGACGTGGTGGTGGGGGAGGAGACATTATCGGACCACCGGTATATCCGCGTGGTCTTGACCTCCCCCGAGGCCGCCGCGGCCCCGCACCGACACCTCCGCCCGGGAGCGGGTAGCGCCCCACCACCACCACGCAGATGGGCGCTTCGGCGCCTTGACAAGGACGTCCTGGTGGCAGCCGCTCTGGCCGAAACCTGGCCTCGACGGGAGACCAGGCTGCCCGACCTGGAGGGGGCCGTGGCTCGGCTCGGGAGCGCCGTCGCGCGCATTTGCGACGCGGCGATGCCCCGGGCCGGGCCGCGGTCTCCTCGTCGGGCGGTGTACTGGTGGTCGGGCGAAATCGGGGAATTGCGGACAGCATGCGTCCGGGCCCGACGCCAGTACACCCGCGCGCGTCGTCGGGCCGAACGGAACGGCGACGACGGCGCGCGGGCTAGGGCGGCGGAACTGTACGAGTCCTATCGCGCGGGAAAGAGGGCTCTGCAGGTCGCCATCAAACGGGCCAAGGCCCAGAGCTGGAAGGAGCTCCTCGAGACCCTCGAGCGGGATCCATGGGGGCGCCCATACCGGATAGTTCTGAATAAACTCCGGCCATGGGCGCCCCCGATCACCGAGGGTCTCGACCCCCAGCTCTTGAGGGACGTGGTCGACACGCTCTTCCCGATCGTGGGGGAGAGCGGGCCACGTCCCTCTGCGGACCCGACCACCTGGTCCGCGGAGCTGGGGGTCTCGGCTGGGGAGCTAGCCGCGGCCATCCGAAGACTCGGGGCGAAGGATACTGCCCCGGGTCCTTCGGGAGTGCCCGGCCGAGTCTTGGTCTTGGCCGCGGACGTCCTGGGTGACGGCCTCCGGGAGCTATTCGACCGCTGCCTGGAGGCCGGGCGATTCCCCTCCGCATGGAAGGTGGCCCGAATGGTCCTCCTCCGGAAAGAGGGTAGGCCCGCGGACTCTCCGTCAGCGTACCGGCCGATTTGCCTGCTCGACAATGTGGGCAAGCTCCTAGAAAGAGTCGTGGCGGCCCGCATCGTCGGGCACCTGTCGCGGGGTGGGCCCGGGCTGGCGGAGTGCCAGTTCGGGTTCCGGGAGGGCCGGTCGACGATCGACGCGATTCGACGCGTCCGGTCCCTCTCGGCCTCGGCGGTCTCCCGGGGTGGGGTGGCATTGGCGGTGTCCTTGGACATCGCCAATGCGTTTAACACCCTACCCTGGGCGGCGATTAGGCGGGGGCTTGAGGAACATCGAGTCCCCGCCTACCTTAGGGCAGTCGTCGAGGACTACCTCCGCGACAGGTGGATCGAGTATCCGGGCCGGTGCGGGACGGAGAGGAGAGCGGTGTACTCCGGGGTTCCGCAGGGGTCGGTGTTAGGACCCCTGCTGTGGAACCTCGGGTACGACACCGTCCTGCGGGCCGAAGACCTCCCCGACGGCGTCAGTCTGACATGTTACGCGGACGACACCTTGTTGTTGGCCGTCGGGGGGGACTGGAGGGGGGCTGTTCGGGCCGCCGAGGACGGTGTCCGGCGCGTCGTCTCCCGGATCAGGGGGATCGGTTTGGAGGTGGCTCTCCACAAAACCGAGGTACTCGGGATGTATAGACCCCGGGGAGAGCCGCCTCCCCCCCTGATCCGGGTGGGTGAGACAGACGTCGAGGTGAGGTCTCAGATGAAATATCTGGGACTTCACCTCGACAGCCACTGGCGCTTCGAGGGCCATTTCCGGGCCCTGGCCCCGCGGTTGGAGAGGATAGTTGGCGCTTTGGGCCGTATCCTCCCCAACCTGCGGGGCCCGAGTGACCGGGTTCGCCGCCTCTACGCGGGAATGGTCCACTCGGTGGCCCTATACGGGGCCCCCGTTTGGGCGGGCGACCTGGCCGCCTCCCGGCGCAGCAAGGTATTGCTGCGCCGGGTTCAAAGGCGGCTTGCACTGCGGATCGCCCGGGGGTACCGGACCGTTTCGTATGAGGCGGCGAGCGTCCTGTCAGGGCTACCCCCGGCGGACTTGATCGCGGGCGCGCATGCGGCTTTCTACGAGGGCCGCATGCGCGCCCGCGAGGATGGGGTGGTCCTGGCGGGCTGCGAGGTGGAGGCCCTGAGGCGCCAGGCCCGGGAGTCCATGCTGCAGCTTTGGCAGCAGCGGCTGGCCGAGCCGTTGTTCGGCCAGAGGACTGTCCGGGCTATCCGGCCGGTCCTGTTTGAGTGGCTGGGTAGGCGCTTCGGCTCACTCACCTACCGGTTGGTGCAGGTGCTGTCCGGGCACGGATGCTTCGGTCAGTACCTGTGCCGGATCGGTGTGGAAGAGGCGGCGCGCTGCTGGCACTGTCCAGCGGACGAGGACACGGCGCAACACACCCTCGAGGTGTGTCCGGCCTGGGGGGTGGAGCGCCGTGTCCTCACGGCCGTGATTGGGGCGGACCTATCGCTGCCGGGCGTGGTACAGGCCATGCTCGGCAGCGAGACGAAGTGGCGGGCCGTGGCCTCCTTCTGCGAGGAGGTAATCTCGCGGAAGGAGGCCGCGAGCCGCATTCGCGAGAGCGGGAGACCGCGAGCGAGGCCTCGTCCGAGGCCGGGGGCGGGTGGGCCTCCGGAAGGGCTGGGGAGGCCACCCTGAGAGCGGCGGGCGGGGGTGCGTAGCCCTTGAGGCTCGTGCCACCGCCCGTCGTCTGAGGGGTGGGAGGAATAAGGGACGGCGACGCTCTCGAGGGCGGAGAGGCCAGAGCCGCCCTCGGGAGCGTACGAGCCGGGGTGCGGCCGCGCCGACGGCACGGTCCCAGGGCCGTGCCTCCGGCGCGGCTATGGGGGCCGTGGGCGGTCGCGAGTGTGGGACTCGCGGCCGCCCTCGGGCGGCCCCCGGGAGTGGGACGTCGGAGCAGTGTGGCCCTGCTCCGACGTCGGGCGCCAGAGCGCCGAGGAGAAAACAGGGAAGGGAGGGTGAAGTACCCCCTCCCTTCCCTGGAACGAGAGGACACGGGCGCGAGAGCCCTGCACGGGGGAGCACCTGATGTTATGATGTCTTCGGTCCCAGGTGCTCCCCCTGCATGGTGCGAGGATGGCCACCGTGGTGGGTTTTAGTGGGTAGGTCCCGCGCCCGATGGGTTTCCTTCCGGGCGCGGGGAATCCCACACTCCCCCCGCCCCTCCCCAGGCGGCGGGGCGGTCTTTCGAAGATTTCCCCCACGTTAATAAAAAAAAAAAAAAAAAAAAAAAAAAAACGTATACCGTATAACGTATAACGTATAACGTATAACGTATAACGTATAACGTATAACGTGTATCGTATAACGTATAACGTATAACGTATAACGTATTACGTATAACGTATAACGTATAACGTATAACGTATAACGAATAACGAATAACGTATAACGTAAAACGTATAACGTATAACGTATAACGTATAACGTATAACCTATGACGTATAACGAATAACGTAAAACGTATAACGCATAACGTATAACGTATAACGTATAACGTATAACGTATATCGTAAAACGTATAACGTATGACGTATAAAGAAGAACGTATAACGTATAACGTATAAAGAATAACGTATAACGTATGACGTATAAAGAATAACGTAAAACGTATAACGCATAACGTATAACGTATAACGTGTAACGAAGAACGTATAACGAATAACGTATAACATATATCGTATGACGTAGAACGTATAACGTATAACGTATAACGTATAACGTATAACGTATAACGTATAACGTATAACGTATAACGTATAACGTATAACGTATAACGTATAACGTATAACGCATACCGTATAACGTATAACGTATAACGTATAACGTATATCGTAAAACGTATAACGTATGACGTATAAAGAATAACGTATAACGTATAACGTATAAAGAATAACGTATAACGTATAACGTAAAACGAATAACGTAAAACGTATAACGCATAACGTATAACGTATAACGTGTAACGAAGAACGTATAACGTATAACGTATATCGTAAAACGTATAACGTATAACGTATAACGTATAACGTATAACGTATAACGTATAACGTATAACGTATAACGTATAACGTATAACGTATAACGTATAACGTATAACGTATAACGTATAACGTATAACGTATAACGTATTCCGTATAACGTATAACGTATAACGTATAACGTATAACGTATAACGTATATCGTAAAACGTATAACGTATGACGTATAAAGAATAACGTATAACGTATAACGTATAAAGAATAACGTATAACGTATAACGTAAAACGAATAACGTAAAACGTATAACGCATAACGTTTAACGTATAACGTGTAACGAAGAACGTATAACATATATCGTATAACGTATATCGTAAAACGTAGAACGTATAACGTATAACGTATATCGTAAAACGTATGACGCATTACATATTACGTATAACGTATAACGTATAACGTATATCGTAAAACGTATAACGTATGACGTATAAAGAATAACGTATAACGTATAACGTATAAAGAATAACGTATAACGTATGACGTATAACGAATAACGTAAAACGTATAACGCATAACGTATAACGTATAACGTGTAACGAAGAACGTATAACGAATAACGTAAAACGTATGACGCATTACATATTACGTATAACGTATAACGTATAACGTATAACGTATAACGTATAACGTATAACGTATAACGTATAACGTATAACGAATAACGTAAAACGTATGACGCGTTACATATTACGTATAACGTATAACGTATAACGTGTAACGAATAACGTAAAACGTATAACGTATACCGTATAACGTATAACGTATAACGTATAACGTATAACGTATAACGTATAACGTATAACGTATAACGTATAACGTATAACGTATACCGTATAACGTATAACGTATAACGTATAACGTATAACGTATAACGTATAACGTATAACGTATAACGTATAACGTATAACGTATAACGTATTACGTATAACGTATAACGTATAACGTATAACGTATAACGAATAACGAATAACGTATAACGTAAAACGTATAACGTATAACGTATAACGTATAACGTATAACCTATGACGTATAACGAATAACGTAAAACGTATAACGCATAACGTATAACGTATAACGTATAACGTATATCGTAAAACGTATAACGTATGACGTATAAAGAATAACGTATAACGTATAACGTATAAAGAATAACGTATAACGTATGACGTATAACGAATAACGTAAAACGTATAACGCATAACGTATAACGTATAACGTGTAACGAAGAACGTATAACGAATAACGTATAACATATATCGTATAACGTAGAACGTATAACGTATAACGTATAACGTATAACGTATAACGTATAACGTATAACGTATAACGTATAACGTATAACGTATAACGTATAACGTATTACGTATAACGTATAACGTATAACGTATAACGTATAACGAATAACGAATAACGTATAACGTAAAACGTATAACGTATAACGTATAACGTATAACGTATAACCTATGACGTATAACGAATAACGTAAAACGTATAACGCATAACGTATAACGTATAACGTATAACGTATATCGTAAAACGTATAACGTATGACGTATAAAGAAGAACGTATAACGTATAACGTATAACGTATAACGTATAACGTATAACGTATAACGTATAACGTATAACGTATAACGTATAACGTATAACGTATAACGTATAACGTATAACGTATAACGTATAACGTATAACGTATGACGTATAACGTATACCGTATAACGTATAACGTATAACGTATAACGTATAACGTATATCGTAAAACGTATGACGTATAACGTATACCGTATAACGTATAACGTATAACGTATAACGTATAACGTATAACGTATATCGTAAAACGTATAACGTATGACGTATAAAGAATAACGTATAACGTATAACGTATAAAGAATAACGTATAACGTATAACGTAAAACGAATAACGTAAAACGTATAACGCATAACGTTTAACGTATAACGTAAAACGTATAACGTATGACGTATAAAGAATAACGTATAACGTATAACGTATAAAGAATAACGTATAACGTATGACGTATAACGAATAACGTAAAACGTATAACGCATAACGTATAACGTATAACGTGTAACGAAGAACGTATAACGAATAACGTAAAACGTATGACGCATTACATATTACGTATAACGTATAACGTATAACGTATAACGTATAACGTATAACGTATAACGTGTAACTAATAACGTAAAACGTATAACGTATACCGTATAACGTATAACGTATAACGTATAACGTATAACGTATAACGTATAACGTATAACGTATACCGTATAACGTATAACGTATAACGTATAACGTATAACGTATAACGTATAACGTATAACGTATAACGTATAACGTATAACGTATAACGTATACCGTATAACGTATAACGTATAACGTATAACGTATAACGTATATCGTAAAACGTATAACGTATGACGTATAAAGAATAACGTATAACGTATAACGTATAAAGAATAACGTATAACGTATGACGTATAACGAATAACGTAAAACGTATAACGCATAACGTATAACGTATAACGTGTAACGAAGAACGTATAACGAATAACGTATAACATATATCGTATAACGTAGAACGTATAACGTATAACGTATAACGTATAACGTATAACGTATAACGTATAACGTATAACGTATAACGTATAACGTATAACGTATAACGTATAACGTATAACGTATACCGTATAACGTATAACGTATAACGTATAACGTATATCGTAAAACGTATAACGTATGACGTATAAAGAATAACGTATAACGTATAACGTATAAAGAATAACGTATAACGTATAACGTAAAACGAATAACGTAAAACGTATAACGCATAACGTATAACGTATAACGTGTAACGAAGAACGTATAACGTATAACGTATATCGTAAAACGTATAACGTATAACGTATAACGTATAACGTATAACGTATAACGTATAACGTATAACGTATAACGTATAACGTATAACGTATAACGTATAACGTATAACGTATAACGTATGACGTATAACGTATACCGTATAACGTATAACGTATAACGTATAACGTATAACGTATATCGTAAAACGTATGACGTATAACGTATACCGTATAACGTATAACGTATAACGTATAACGTATAACGTATAACGTATATCGTAAAACGTATAACGTATGACGTATAAAGAATAACGTATAACGTATAACGTATAAAGAATAACGTATAACGTATAACGTAAAACGAATAACGTAAAACGTATAACGCATAACGTTTAACGTATAACGTAAAACGTATAACGTATGACGTATAAAGAATAACGTATAACGTATAACGTATAAAGAATAACGTATAACGTATGACGTATAACGAATAACGTAAAACGTATAACGCATAACGTATAACGTATAACGTGTAACGAAGAACGTATAACGAATAACGTAAAACGTATGACGCATTACATATTACGTATAACGTATAACGTATAACGTATAACGTATAACGTATAACGTATAACGTATAACTAATAACGTAAAACGTATAACGTATACCGTATAACGTATAACGTATAACGTATAACGTATAACGTATAACGTATAACGTATAACGTATACCGTATAACGTATAACGTATAACGTATAACGTATAACGTATAACGTATAACGTATAACGTATAACGTATAACGTATAACGTATAACGTATAACGTATACCGTATAACGTATAACGTATAACGTATAACGTATAACGTATATCGTAAAACGTATAACGTATGACGTATAAAGAATAACGTATAACGTATAACGTATAAAGAATAACGTATAACGTATGACGTATAACGAATAACGTAAAACGTATAACGCATAACGTTTAACGTATAACGTGTAACGAAGTACGTATAACGTATATCGTATAACGTATATCGTAAAACGAAGAACGTATAACGTATAACGTATATCGTAAAACGTATAACGTATAACGTATAACGTATAACGTATAACGTATAACGTATAACGTATAACGTATAACGTATAACGTATACCGTATAACGTATAACGTATAACGTATAACATATATCTTATAACGTAGAACGTAGAACGTATAACGTATAACGTATAACGTATAACGTATAACATATAACGTATAACGTATAACGTATAACGAATAACGTAAAACGTATGACGCATTACATATTACGTATAACGTATAACGTATAACGTATAACGTATAACGTATAAGGAATAACGTAAAACGTATAACGTATACCGTATAACGTATAACGTATAACGTATAACGTATAACGTATAACGTATAACGTATAACGTATACCGTATAACGTATAACGTATAACGTATAACGTATAACGTATAACGTATAACGTATAACGTGTAACGTATACCGTATAACGTATAACGTATAACGTATAACGTATATTCGTAAAACGTATAACGTATGACGTATAAAGAATAACGTATAACGTATAACGTATAAAGAATAACGTATAACGTATAAAGTAAAACGAATAACGTAAAACGTATAACGCATAACGTATAACGTATAACGTGTAACGAAGAACGTATAACGTATAACGTATATCGTAAAACGTATAACGTACAACGTATAACGTATAACGTATAACGTATAACGTATAACGTATAACGTATAACGTATAACGTATAACGTATAACGTATAACGTATAACGTATAACGTATAACGTATACCGTATAACGTATAACGTATAACGTATAACGTATAACGTATATCGTAAAACGTATAACGTATGACGTATAAAGAATAACGTATAACGTATAACGTATAAAGAATAACGTATAACGTATAACGTAAAACGAATAACGTAAAACGTATAACGCATAACGTTTAACGTATAACGTGTAACGAAGAACGTATAACGTATATCGTATAACGTATATCGTAAAACGAAGAACGTATAACGTATAACGTATATCGTAAAACGTATAACGTATAACGTATAACGTATAACGTATAACGTATAACGTATAACGTATAACGTATAACGTATAACGTATACCGTATAACGTATAACGTATAACGTATAACGTATATCGTAAAACGTATAACGTATGACGTATAAAGAATAACGTATAACGTATAACGTATAAAGAATAACGTATAACGTATGACGTATAACGAATAACGTAAAACGTATAACGCATAACGTATAACGTATAACGTGTAACGAAGAACGTATAACGAATAACGTATAACATATATCGTATAACGTATAACGTAAAACGTATAACGCATAACATGTAAAGTATAACGTATCACGTATAACGTATAACGTATAACGTATAACGTATAACGTATAACGTATAACGTATAACGTATAACGTATAACGTATAACGTATAACGTATAACGTATAACGTATAACGTATAACGTTTAACGTATAACGTATAACGTATAACGTATAACGTATAACGTATAACGTATAACGTATAACGTATAACGTATAACGTATAACGTATAACGTATAACGTATAACGTATAACGTATAACGTATAACGTATAACGTATAACGTATAACGTATAACGTATAACGTATAACGTATAACGTATAACGTATAACGTATAACGTATAACATATAACGTATAACGTATAACGTATAACGTATAACGTATATCGTATAACGAATGACGTAAAACGTATAACGCATAACGTATATCGTATACCGTATAACGTATAACGTATAACGTATAACGTATAACGTATAACGTATAACGCAAAACGAATAACGTATAACGTATAACCTATGACGTATAGCGTATAACGTAAAACATATAACGTATATCGTATAACGTATAACGCATAACGTATAACGTATAACGTATAACGAATAACGTAATACTTATAACGCATAACGTATATCGTATAACGTATAACGTATAACGTATAACGTATAACGTATAACGTGTAACGCATAACGTATAACGATAACGTAAAACGTATAACGCATAACGTATATCGTATACCGTATAACGTATAACGTATTACGTATAACGTATAACGTATAACGTATAACGTATAACGCATAACGTATAACGTATAACGCATAACGAATAACGTAATACTTATAACGCATAACGTATAACGTATAACGTATAACGTATAACGTATAACGAATAACGTAAAACGTATAACGCATAACGTATAACGTATAACGTGTAACGAAGAACGTATAACGAATAACGTATAACATATATCGTATAACGTATAACGTATAACGTATAACGTATAACGTATAACGTATAACGTATAACGTATAACGTATAACGTATAACGTATAACGTATAACGTATAACGTATAACGTATAACGTATAACGTATAACGTATAACGTATAACGTAAAACGTATGACGCGTTACATATTACGTATAACGTATAACGTATAACGTATAACGTATAACGTATAACGTATAACGTATAACGTATAACGTATAACGTAAAACGTATGACGCGTTACATATTACGTATAACGTATAACGTATAACGTATAACGTATAACGTATAACGTATAACGTATAACGTATAACGTATAACGTATAACGTATATCGTATACCGTATAACGTATAACGTATAACGTATAACGTAAAACGAATAACGTAAAACGTATAACGCATAACGTTTAACGTATAACGTGTAACGAAGAACGTATAACGTATAACGCATAACGTATAACGTATAACGTATAACGAATAACGTAATACTTATAACGCATAACGTATAACGTATAACGTATAACGTATAACGTATAACGAATAACGTAAAACGTATAACGCATAACGTATAACGTATAACGTGTAACGAAGAACGTATAACGAATAACGTATAACATATATCGTATAACGTATAACGTATAACGTATAACGTATAACGTATAACGTATAACGTATACCGTATAACGTATAACGTATAACGTATAACGTATAACGTATAACGTATAAAGTATAACGTATAACGTATAACGTATTACGTATAACGTATAACGTATAACGTATAACGTATAACGAATAACGAATAACGTATAACGTAAAACGTATAACGTATAACGTATAACGTAAAACGAATAACGTAAAACGTATAACGCATAACGTTTAACGTATAACGTGTAACGAAGAACGTATAACGTATATCGTATAACGTATATCGTAAAACGAAGAACGTATAACGTATAATGTATATCGTAAAACGTATAACGTATAACGTATATCGTAAAACGTATAACGTATGACGTATAAAGAATAACGTATAACGTATAACGTATAAAGAATAACGTATAACGTATGACGTATAACGAATAACGTAAAACGTAAAACGCATAACGTTTAACGTATAACGTGTAACGAAGTACGTATAACGTATATCGTATAACGTATATCGTAAAACGAAGAACGTATAACGTATAACGTATATCGTAAAACGTATAACGTATAACGTATAACGTATAACGTATAACGTATAACGTATAACGTATAACGTATAACGTATAACGTATACCGTATAACGTATAACGTATAACGTATAACGTATATCGTAAAACGTATAACGTATGACGTATAAAGAATAACGTATAACGTATAACGTATAAAGAATAACGTATAACGTATGACGTATAACGAATAACGTAAAACGTATAACGCATAACGTATAACGTATAACGTGTAACGAAGAACGTATAACGAGTAACGTATAACATATATCGTATAACGTATAACGTATAACGTATAACGTATAACGTATAACGTATAACGTATAACGTATAACGTATAACGTATAACGTATAACGTATAACGTATAACGAATAACGTAAAACGTATGACGCGTTACATATTACGTATAACGTATAACGTATAACGTATAACGTATAACGTATAACGAATTACGTAAAACGTATAACGTATACCGTATAACGTATAACGTATAACGTATAACGTATAACGTATAACGTATAACGTATAACGTATACCGTATAACGTATAACGTATAACGCATAACGTATAACGTATAACGTATAACGTATAACGTATAACGTATAACCTATGACGTATAACGAATAACGTAAAACGTATAACGCATAACGTATAACGTATAACGTGTAACGAAGAACGTATAACGAATAACGTATAACATATATCGTATAACGTATAACGTATAACGTATAACGTATAACGTATAACGTATAACGTATAACGTATAACGTATAACGTATAACGAATAACGTAAAACGTATGACGCGTTACATATTACGTATAACGAATAACGTATAACATATATCGTATAACGTATAACGTATAACGTATAACGTATAACGAATAACGTAAAACGTATGACGCGTTACATATTACGTATAACGTATAACGTATAACGTATAACGTATAACGTATAACGTATAACGTATAACGTATAACGTATAACGTATAACGTACAACGTATATCGTAAAACGTATAACGTATGACGTATAAAGAATAACGTATAACGTATAACGTATAAAGAATAACGTATAACGTATGACGTATAACGAATAACGTAAAACGTATAACGCATAACGTATAACGTATAACGTGTAACGAAGAACGTATAACGAATAACGTATAACATATATCGTATAACGTATAACGTATAACGTATAACGTATAACGTATAACGTATAACGTATAACGTATAACGTATAACGTATAACGTATAACGAATAACGTAAAACGTATGACGCGTTACATATTACGTATGACGTATAACGTATAACGTATAACGTATAACGTATAACGTATAACGTATAACGTATAACGTATAACGTATAACCTATAACGTATAACGTGTAACGAAGAACGTATAACGAATAACGTAAAACGTATAACGCATAACATGTAAAGTATAACGTATCACGTATAACGTATAACGTATAACGTATAACGTATAACGTATAACGTATAACGTATAACGTATAACGTATAACGTATAACGTATAACGTATAACGTATAACGTTTAACGTATAACGTATAACGTATAACGTATAACGTATAACGTATAACGTATAACGTATAACGTATAACGTATAACGTATAACGTATAACGTATAACGTATAACGTATAACGTATAACGTATAACGTATAACGTATAACGTATAACGTATAACGTATAACGTATAACGTATAACGTATAACGTATAACATATAACGTATAACGTATAACGTATAACGTATAACGTATATCGTATAACGAATGACGTAAAACGTATAACGCATAACGTATATCGTATACCGTATAACGTATAACGTATAACGTATAACGTATAACGTATAACGTATAACGTATAACGCAAAACGAATAACGTATAACGTATAACCTATGACGTATAGCGTATAACGTAAAACATATAACGTATATCGTATAACGTATAACGCATAACGTATAACGTATAACGTATAACGAATAACGTAATACTTATAACGCATAACGTATATCGTATAACGTATAACGTATAACGTATAACGTATAACGTATAACGTGTAACGCATAACGTATAACGATAACGTAAAACGTATAACGCATAACGTATATCGTATACCGTATAACGTATAACGTATTACGTATAACGTATAACGTATAACGTATAACGTATAACGCATAACGTATAACGTATAACGTATAACGAATAACGTAATACTTATAACGCATAACGTATAACGTATAACGTATAACGTATAACGTATAACGAATAACGTAAAACGTATAACGCATAACGTATAACGTATAACGTGTAACGAAGAACGTATAACGAATAACGTATAACATATATCGTATAACGTATAACGTATAACGTATAACGTATAACGTATAACGTATAACGTATACCGTATAACGTATAACGTATAACGTATAACGTATAACGTATAACGTATAAAGTATAACGTATAACGTATAACGTATTACGTATAACGTATAACGTATAACGTATAACGTATAACGAATAACGAATAGCGTATAACGTAAAACGTATAACGTATAACGTATAACGTAAAACGAATAACGTAAAACGTATAACGCATAACGTTTAACGTATAACGTGTAACGAAGAACGTATAACGTATATCGTATAACGTATATCGTAAAACGAAGAACGTATAACGTATAATGTATATCGTAAAACGTATAACGTATAACGTATATCGTAAAACGTATAACGTATGACGTATAAAGAATAACGTATAACGTATAACGTATAAAGAATAACGTATAACGTATGACGTATAACGAATAACGTAAAACGTAAAACGCATAACGTTTAACGTATAACGTGTAACGAAGTACGTATAACGTATATCGTATAACGTATATCGTAAAACGAAGAACGTATAACGTATAACGTATATCGTAAAACGTATAACGTATAACGTATAACGTATAACGTATAACGTATAACGTATAACGTATAACGTATAACGTATACCGTATAACGTATAACGTATAACGTATAACGTATATCGTAAAACGTATAACGTATGACGTATAAAGAATAACGTATAACGTATAACGTATAAAGAATAACGTATAACGTATGACGTATAACGAATAACGTAAAACGTATAACGCATAACGTATAACGTATAACGTGTAACGAAGAACGTATAACGAGTAACGTATAACATATATCGTATAACGTATAACGTATAACGTATAACGTATAACGTATAACGTATAACGTATAACGTATAACGTATAACGTATAACGTATAACGTATAACGTATAACGAATAACGTAAAACGTATGACGCGTTACATATTACGTATAACGTATAACGTATAACGTATAACGTATAACGTATAACGAATTACGTAAAACGTATAACGTATACCGTATAACGTATAACGTATAACGTATAACGTATAACGTATAACGTATAACGTATAACGTATACCGTATAACGTATAACGTATAACGTATAACGCATAACGTATAACGTATAACGTATAACGTATAACGTATAACGTATAACCTATGACGTATAACGAATAACGTAAAACGTATAACGCATAACGTATAACGTATAACGTGTAACGAAGAACGTATAACGAATAACGTATAACATATATCGTATAACGTATAACGTATAACGTATAACGTATAACGTATAACGTATAACGTATAACGTATAACGTATAACGTATAACGTATAACGTATAACGTATACCGTATAACGTATAACGTATAACGTATAACGTATATCGTAAAACGTATAACGTATGACGTATAAAGAATAACGTATAACGTATAACGTATAAAGAATAACGTATAACGTATGACGTATAACGAATAACGTAAAACGTATAACGCATAACGTATAACGTATAACGTGTAACGAAGAACGTATAACGAATAACGTATAACATATATCGTATAACGTATAACGTATAACGTATAACGTATAACGTATAACGTATAACGTATAACGTATAACGTATAACGTATAACGTATAACGTATAACGTATAACGTATAACGTATAACGAATAACGTAAAACGTATGACGCGTTACATATTACGTATAACGTATAACGTATAACGTATAACGTATAACGTATAACGAATAACGTAAAACGTATAACGTATACCGTATAACGTATAACGTATAACGTATAACGTATAACGTATAACGTATAACGTATAACGTATACCGTATAACGTATAACGTATAACGTATAACGTATAACGTATAACGTATAACGTATAACGTATAACGTATAACGTATTACGTATAACGTATAACGTATAACGTATAACGTATAACGAATAACGAATAACGTATAACGTAAAACGTATAACGTATAACGTATAACGTATAACGTATAACCTATGACGTATAACGAATAACGTAAAACGTATAACGCATAACGTATAACGTATAACGTGTAACGAAGAACGTATAACGAATAACGTATAACATATATCGTATAACGTATAACGTATAACGTATAACGTATAACGAATAACGTAAAACGTATGACGCGTTACATATTACGTATAACGTATAACGTATAACGTATAACGTATAACGTATAACGTATAACGTATAACGTATAACGTATAACGTATAACGTACAACGTATATCGTAAAACGTATAACGTATGACGTATAAAGAATAACGTATAACGTATAACGTATAAAGAATAACGTATAACGTATGACGTATAACGAATAACGTAAAACGTATAACGCATAACGTATAACGTATAACGTGTAACGAAGAACGTATAACGAATAACGTATAACATATATCGTATAACGTATAACGTATAACGTATAACGTATAACGTATAACGTATAACGTATAACGTATAACGTATAACGTATAACGTATAACGAATAACGTAAAACGTATGACGCGTTACATATTACGTATGACGTATAACGTATAACGTATAACGTATAACGTATAACGTATAACGTATAACGTATAACGTATAACGTATAACCTATAACGTATAACGTGTAACGAAGAACGTATAACGAATAACGTAAAACGTATAACGCATAACATGTAAAGTATAACGTATCACGTATAACGTATAACGTATAACGTATAACGTATAACGTATAACGTATAACGTATAACGTATAACGTATAACGTATAACGTATAACGTATAACGTATAACGTATAACGTTTAACGTATAACGTATAACGTATAACGTATAACGTATAACGTATAACGTATAACGTATAACGTATAACGTATAACGTATAACGTATAACGTATAACGTATAACGTATAACGTATAACGTATAACGTATAACGTATAACGTATAACGTATTACGTATAACGTATAACGTATAACGTATAACGTATAACATATAACGTATAACGTATAACGTATAACGTATAACGTATATCGTATAACGAATGACGTAAAACGTATAACGCATAACGTATATCGTATACCGTATAACGTATAACGTATAACGTATAACGTATAACGTATAACGTATAACGTATAACGCAAAACGAATAACGTATAACGTATAACCTATGACGTATAGCGTATAACGTAAAACATATAACGTATATCGTATAACGTATAACGCATAACGTATAACGTATAACGTATAACGAATAACGTAATACTTATAACGCATAACGTATATCGTATAACGTATAACGTATAACGTATAACGTATAACGTATAACGTGTAACGCATAACGTATAACGATAACGTAAAACGTATAACGCATAACGTATAACGTAAAACGTATAACGTATAACGTATAACGTAAAACGAATAACGTAAAACGTATAACGCATAACGTTTAACGTATAACGTGTAACGAAGAACGTATAACGTATATCGTATAACGTATATCGTAAAACGAAGAACGTATAACGTATAATGTATATCGTAAAACGTATAACGTATAACGTATATCGTAAAACGTATAACGTATGACGTATAAAGAATAACGTATAACGTATAACGTATAAAGAATAACGTATAACGTATGACGTATAACGAATAACGTAAAACGTAAAACGCATAACGTTTAACGTATAACGTGTAACGAAGTACGTATAACGTATATCGTATAACGTATATCGTAAAACGAAGAACGTATAACGTATAACGTATATCGTAAAACGTATAACGTATAACGTATAACGTATAACGTATAACGTATAACGTATAACGTATAACGTATAACGTATACCGTATAACGTATAACGTATAACGTATAACGTATAACGAATAACGTAAAACGTATGACGCGTTACATATTACGTATAACGTATAACGTATAACGTATAACGTATAACGTATAACGAATTACGTAAAACGTATAACGTATACCGTATAACGTATAACGTATAACGTATAACGTATAACGTATAACGTATAACGTATAACGTATACCGTATAACGTATAACGTATAACGCATAACGTATAACGTATAACGTATAACGTATAACGTATAACGTATAACCTGTGACGTATAACGAATAACGTAAAACGTATAACGCATAACGTATAACGTATAACGTGTAACGAAGAACGTATAACGAATAACGTATAACATATATCGTATAACGTATAACGTATAACGTATAACGTATAACGTATAACGTATAACGTATAACGTATAACGTATAACGTATAACGTATAACGTATAACGTATACCGTATAACGTATAACGTATAACGTATAACGTATATCGTAAAACGTATAACGTATGACGTATAAAGAATAACGTATAACGTATAACGTATAAAGAATAACGTATAACGTATGACGTATAACGAATAACGTAAAACGTATAACGCATAACGTATAACGTATAACGTGTAACGAAGAACGTATAACGAATAACGTATAACATATATCGTATAACGTATAACGTATAACGTATAACGTATAACGTATAACGTATAACGTATAACGTATAACGTATAACGTATAACGTATAACGTATAACGTATAACGTATAACGTATAACGAATAACGTAAAACGTATGACGCGTTACATATTACGTATAACGTATAACGTATAACGTATAACGTATAACGTATAACGAATAACGTAAAACGTATAACGTATACCGTATAACGTATAACGTATAACGTATAACGTATAACGTATAACGTATAACGTATAACGTATACCGTATAACGTATAACGTATAACGTATAACGTATAACGTATAACGTATAACGTATAACGTATAACGTATAACGTATTACGTATAACGTATAACGTATAACGTATAACGTATAACGAATAACGAATAACGTATAACGTAAAACGTATAACGTATAACGTATAACGTATAACGTATAACCTATGACGTATAACGAATAACGTAAAACGTATAACGCATAACGTATAACGTATAACGTGTAACGAAGAACGTATAACGAATAACGTATAACATATATTGTATAACGTATAACGTATAACGTATAACGTATAACGAATAACGTAAAACGTATGACGCGTTACATATTACGTATAACGTATAACGTATAACGTATAACGTATAACGTATAACGTATAACGTATAACGTATAACGTATAACGTATAACGTATAACGTATAACGTATAACGTATAACGTACAACGTATATCGTAAAACGTATAACGTATGACGTATAAAGAATAACGTATAACGTATAACGTATAAAGAATAACGTATAACGTATGACGTATAACGAATAACGTAAAACGTATAACGCATAACGTATAACGTATAACGTGTAACGAAGAACGTATAACGAATAACGTATAACATATATCGTATAACGTATAACGTATAACGTATAACGTATAACGTATAACGTATAACGTATAACGTATAACGTATAACGTATAACGTATAACGTATAACGAATAACGTAAAACGTATGACGCGTTACATATTACGTATGACGTATAACGTATAACGTATAACGTATAACGTATAACGTATAACGTATAACGTATAACGTATAACGTATAACCTATAACGTATAACGTGTAACGAAGAACGTATAACGAATAACGTAAAACGTATAACGCATAACATGTAAAGTATAACGTATCACGTATAACGTATAACGTATAACGTATAACGTATAACGTATAACGTATAACGTATAACGTATAACGTATAACGTATAACGTATAACGTATAACGTATAACGTTTAACGTATAACGTATAACGTATAACGTATAACGTATAACGTATAACGTATAACGTATAACGTATAACGTATAACGTATAACGTATAACGTATAACGTATAACGTATAACGTATAACGTATAACGTATAACGTATAACGTATAACGTATAACGTATAACGTATAACGTATAACGTATAACGTATAACATATAACGTATAACGTATAACGTATAACGTATAACGTATATCGTATAACGAATGACGTAAAACGTATAACGCATAACGTATATCGTATACCGTATAACGTATAACGTATAACGTATAACGTATAACGTATAACGTATAACGCAAAACGAATAACGTATAACGTATAACCTATGACGTATAGCGTATAACGTAAAACATATAACGTATATCGTATAACGTATAACGCATAACGTATAACGTATAACGTATAACGAATAACGTAATACTTATAACGCATAACGTATATCGTATAACGTATAACGTATAACGTATAACGTATAACGTATAACGTATAACGTGTAACGCATAACGTATAACGATAACGTAAAACGTATAACGCATAACGTATATCGTATACCGTATAACGTATAACGTATTACGTATAACGTATAACGTATAACGTATAACGTATAACGCATAACGTATAACGTATAACGTATAACGAATAACGTAATACTTATAACGCATAACGTATAACGTATAACGTATAACGTATAACGTATAACGAATAACGTAAAACGTATAACGCATAACGTATAACGTATAACGTGTAACGAAGAACGTATAACGAATAACGTATAACATATATCGTATAACGTATAACGTATAACGTATAACGTATAACGTATAACGTATAACGTATAACGTATAACGTATAACGTATAACGTATAACGTATAACGTATAACGTATAACGTATAACGTATAACGTATAACGTATAACGTATAACGTATAACGTATACCGTATAACGTATAACGTATAACGTATAACGTATATCGTAAAACGTATAACGTATGACGTATAAAGAATAACGTATAACGTATAACGTATAAAGAATAACGTATAACGTATAACGTATAACGTAAAACGTATGACGCGTTACATATTACGTATAACGTATAACGTATAACGTATAACGTATAACGTATAACGTATAACGTATAACGTATAACGTATAACGTATAACGTATATCGTATACCGTATAACGTATAACGTATAACGTATAACGTATAACGTATAACGCAAAACGAATAACGTATAACGTATAACCTATGACGTATAGCGTATAACGTATAACATATAACGTATATCGTATAACGTATAACGCATAACGTATAACGTATAACGTATAACGAATAACGTAATACTTATAACGCATTACGTATATCGTATAACGTATAACGTATAACGTATAACGTGTAACGTATAACGTATAACGTATAACGTATAACGCAAAACGAATAACGTATAACGTATAACCTATGACGTATAGCGTATAACGTGCAACGTATAACGTATAACGTACAACGTATAACGTACAACGTATAACGTACAACGTATAACGTAGAACGTATAACGTATAACGTATAACGTATTACGTATAACGTATAACGTATAACGTATAACGTATAATGTATAACGTATAACGTATAACGTATAACGTATAACGCAAAACGAATAACGTATAACGTATAACCTATGACGTATAGCGTATAACGTATAACATATAACGTATATCGTATAACGTATAACGCATAACGTATAACGTATAACGTATAACGAATAACGTAATACTTATAACGCATTACGTATATCGTATAACGTATAATGTATAACGAATAACGTAAAACGTATGACGCATTACATATTACGTATAACGTAGAACGTATAACGTATAACGTATATCGTAAAACGTATAACGTATAACGTATAACGTATAACGTATAACGTATAACGCAAAACGAATAACGTATAACGTATAACCTATGACGTATAGCGTATAACGTAAAACATATATCGTATATCGTATAACGTATAACGCATAACGTATAACGTATAACGTATAACGAATAACGTAATACTTATAACGCATAACGTATATCGTATAACGTATAACGTATAACGTATAACGTATAACGTATAACGTGTAACGCATAACGTATAACGATAACGTAAAACGTATAACGCATAACGTATATCGTATACCGTATAACGTATAACGTATTACGTATAACGTATAACGTATAACGTATAACGTATAACGCATAACGTATAACGTATAACGTATAACGAATAACGTAATACTTATAACGCATAACGTATAACGTATATCGTATAACGTATAACGTATAACGAATAACGTAAAACGTATAACGCATAACGTATAACGTATAACGTGTAACGAAGAACGTATAACGAATAACGTATAACATATATCGTATAACGTATAACGTATAACGTATAACGTATAACGTATAACGTATAACGTATACCGTATAACGTATAACGTATAACGTATAACGTATAACGTATAACGTATAACGTATAAAGTATAACGTATAACGTATAACGTATTACGTATAACGTATAACGTATAACGTATAACGTATAACGAATAACGAATAACGTATAACGTAAAACGTATAACGTATAACGTATAACGTAAAACGAATAACGTAAAACGTATAACGCATAACGTTTAACGTATAACGTGTAACGAAGAACGTATAACGTATATCGTATAACGTATATCGTAAAACGAAGAACGTATAACGTATAATGTATATCGTAAAACGTATAACGTATAACGTATATCGTAAAACGTATAACGTATGACGTATAAAGAATAACGTATAACGTATAACGTATAAAGAATAACGTATAACGTATGACGTATAACGAATAACGTAAAACGTAAAACGCATAACGTTTAACGTATAACGTGTAACGAAGTACGTATAACGTATATCGTATAACGTATATCGTAAAACGAAGAACGTATAACGTATAACGTATATCGTAAAACGTATAACGTATAACGTATAACGTATAACGTATAACGTATAACGTATAACGTATAACGTATAACGTATACCGTATAACGTATAACGTATAACGTATAACGTATATCGTAAAACGTATAACGTATGACGTATAAAGAATAACGTATAACGTATAACGTATAAAGAATAACGTATAACGTATGACGTATAACGAATAACGTAAAACGTATAACGCATAACGTATAACGTATAACGTGTAACGAAGAACGTATAACGAGTAACGTATAACATATATCGTATAACGTATAACGTATAACGTATAACGTATAACGTATAACGTATAACGTATAACGTATATCGTATAACGTATAACGTATAACGTATAACGTATAACGTATAACGAATAACGTAAAACGTATGACGCGTTACATATTACGTATAACGTATAACGTATAACGTATAACGTATAACGTATAACGAATTACGTAAAACGTATAACGTATACCGTATAACGTATAACGTATAACGTATAACGTATAACGTATAACGTATAACGTATAACGTATACCGTATAACGTATAACGTATAACGCATAACGTATAACGTATAACGTATAACGTATAACGTATAACGTATAACCTATGACGTATAACGAATAACGTAAAACGTATAACGCATAACGTATAACGTATAACGTGTAACGAAGAACGTATAACGAATAACGTATAACATATATCGTATAACGTATAACGTATAACGTATAACGTATAACGTATAACGTATAACGTATAACGTATAACGTATAACGTATAACGTATAACGTATAACGTATACCGTATAACGTATAACGTATAACGTATAACGTATATCGTAAAACGTATAACGTATGACGTATAAAGAATAACGTATAACGTATAACGTATAAAGAATAACGTATAACGTATGACGTATAACGAATAACGTAAAACGTATAACGCATAACGTATAACGTATAACGTGTAACGAAGAACGTATAACGAATAACGTATAACATATATCGTATAACGTATAACGTATAACGTATAACGTATAACGTATAACGTATAACGTATAACGTATAACGTATAACGTATAACGTATAACGTATAACGTATAACGTATAACGTATAACGTATAACGTATAACGAATAACGTAAAACGTATGACGCGTTACATATTACGTATAACGTATAACGTATAACGTATAACGTATAACGTATAACGAATAACGTAAAACGTATAACGTATACCGTATAACGTATAACGTATAACGTATAACGTATAACGTATAACGTATAACGTATAACGTATACCGTATAACGTATAACGTATAACGTATAACGTATAACGTATAACGTATAACGTATAACGTATAACGTATAACGTATTACGTATAACGTATAACGTATAACGTATAACGTATAACGAATAACGAATAACGTATAACGTAAAACGTATAACGTATAACGTATAACGTATAACGTATAACCTATGACGTATAACGAATAACGTAAAACGTATAACGCATAACGTATAACGTATAACGTGTAACGAAGAACGTATAACGAATAACGTATAACATATATCGTATAACGTATAACGTATAACGTATAACGTATAACGAATAACGTAAAACGTATGACGCGTTACATATTACGTATAACGTATAACGTATAACGTATAACGTATAACGTATAACGTATAACGTATAA
The DNA here is from genome assembly GCF_051014685.1 of Ptiloglossa arizonensis. Lineage (NCBI taxonomy): Eukaryota > Metazoa > Arthropoda > Insecta > Hymenoptera > Colletidae > Ptiloglossa > Ptiloglossa arizonensis. The sequence continues at coordinate 363,573 of NW_027478656.1, forward strand.
CGTATAACGTATAACGTATAACGTACAACGTATATCGTAAAACGTATAACGTATGACGTATAAAGAATAACGTATAACGTATAACGTATAAAGAATAACGTATAACGTATGACGTATAACGAATAACGTAAAACGTATAACGCATAACGTATAACGTATAACGTGTAACGAAGAACGTATAACGAATAACGTATAACATATATCGTATAACGTATAACGTATAACGTATAACGTATAACGTATAACGTATAACGTATAACGTATAACGTATAACGTATAACGTATAACGTATAACGAATAACGTAAAACGTATGACGCGTTACATATTACGTATGACGTATAACGTATAACGTATAACGTATAACGTATAACGTATAACGTATAACGTATAACGTATAACGTATAACCTATAACGTATAACGTGTAACGAAGAACGTATAACGAATAACGTAAAACGTATAACGCATAACATGTAAAGTATAACGTATCACGTATAACGTATAACGTATAACGTATAACGTATAACGTATAACGTATAACGTATAACGTATAACGTATAACGTATAACGTATAACGTATAACGTATAACGTTTAACGTATAACGTATAACGTATAACGTATAACGTATAACGTATAACGTATAACGTATAACGTATAACGTATAACGTATAACGTATAACGTATAACGTATAACGTATAACGTATAACGTATAACGTATAACGTATAACGTATAACGTATAACGTATAACGTATAACGTATAACGTATAACGTATAACGTATAACATATAACGTATAACGTATAACGTATAACGTATAACGTATATCGTATAACGAATGACGTAAAACGTATAACGCATAACGTATATCGTATACCGTATAACGTATAACGTATAACGTATAACGTATAACGTATAACGTATAACGCAAAACGAATAACGTATAACGTATAACCTATGACGTATAGCGTATAACGTAAAACATATAACGTATATCGTATAACGTATAACGCATAACGTATAACGTATAACGTATAACGAATAACGTAATACTTATAACGCATAACGTATATCGTATAACGTATAACGTATAACGTATAACGTATAACGTATAACGTGTAACGCATAACGTATAACGATAACGTAAAACGTATAACGCATAACGTATATCGTATACCGTATAACGTATAACGTATTACGTATAACGTATAACGTATAACGTATAACGTATAACGCATAACGTATAACGTATAACGTATAACGAATAACGTAATACTTATAACGCATAACGTATAACGTATAACGTATAACGTATAACGTATAACGAATAACGTAAAACGTATAACGCATAACGTATAACGTATAACGTGTAACGAAGAACGTATAACGAATAACGTATAACATATATCGTATAACGTATAACGTATAACGTATAACGTATAACGTATAACGTATAACGTATAACGTATAACGTATAACGTATAACGTATAACGTATAACGTATAACGTATAACGTATAACGTATAACGTATAACGTATAACGTATAACGTAAAACGTATGACGCGTTACATATTACGTATAACGTATAACGTATAACGTATAACGTATAACGTATAACGTATAACGTATAACGTATAACGTAAAACGTATGACGCGTTACATATTACGTATAACGTATAACGTATAACGTATAACGTATAACGTATAACGTATAACGTATAACGTATAACGTATAACGTATAACGTATATCGTATACCGTATAACGTATAACGTATAACGTATAACGTATAACGTATAACGCAAAACGAATAACGTATAACGTATAACCTATGACGTATAGCGTATAACGTATAACATATAACGTATATCGTATAACGTATAACGCATAACGTATAACGTATAACGTATAACGAATAACGTAATACTTATAACGCATTACGTATATCGTATAACGTATAACGTATAACGTATAACGTGTAACGTATAACGTATAACGTATAACGTATAACGCAAAACGAATAACGTATAACGTATAACCTATGACGTATAGCGTATAACGTGCAACGTATAACGTATAACGTATAACGTACAACGTATAACGTACAACGTATAACGTACAACGTATAACGTAGAACGTATAACGTATAACGTATAACGTATAACGTATAACGTATAACGTATAACGTATAACGTATAACGTATAACGTATAACGTATAACGTATAACGCAAAACGAATAACGTATAACGTATAACCTATGACGTATAGCGTATAACGTATAACATATAACGTATATCGTATAACGTATAACGCATAACGTATAACGTATAACGTATAACGAATAACGTAATACTTATAACGCATTACGTATATCGTATAACGTATAACGTATAACGAATAACGTAAAACGTATGACGCATTACATATTACGTATAACGTAGAACGTATAACGTATAACGTATATCGTAAAACGTATAACGTATAACGTATAACGTATAACGTATAACGTATAACGTATAACGTATAACGTATAACGTATAACGTATACCGTATAACGTATAACGTATAACGTATAACGTATAACGTATAACGTATAACGTATAACGTATAACGTATAACGTATAACGTATAACGTATTACGTATAACGTATAACGTATAACGTATAACGTATAACGTATAACGTATAACGTATGACGTATAACGTAGAACGTAGAACGTATAACGAATAACGTATATCGTAAAACGTATAACGTATAACGTATAACGTATAACGTATAACGTATAACGTATAACGTATAACGTATAACGTATAACGTATAACGTATAACGTATAACGTATAACGTATGACGTATAACGTAGAACGTATATTGTAAAACGTATAACGTATAACGTATAACGTATAACGTATAACGTATAACGTATGACGTATAACGTATAACGTATAACGTATAACGTGTAACGTATAACGTATAACGTATAACGTATAACGTATAACGTATAACCTATAACGTATAACGTATAACGTATAACGTATAACGTATAACGTATAACGTAGAACGTAGAACGTATAACCTATAACGGATATCGTAAAACGTATAACGTATAACGTATAACGTATAACGTATAACGTATAACGTATAACGTATAACGTATAACGTATAACGTATAACGTATAACGTAAAACGTATGACGCGTTACATATTACGTATAACGTATAACGTATAACGTATAACGTATAACGTATAACGTATAACGTATAACGTATAACGTAAAACGTATGACGCGTTACATATTACGTATAACGTATAACGTATAACGTATAACGTATAACGTATAACGTATAACGTATAACGTATAACGTATAACGTATAACGTATAACGTATAACGTATAACGTATAACGTATAACGTATAACGTATAACGTATAACGTAAAACGTATGACGCGTTACATATTACGTATAACGTATAACGTATAACGTATAACGTATAACGTATATCGTATACCGTATAACGTATAACGTATAACGTATAACGTATAACGTATAACGCAAAACGAATAACGTATAACGTATAACCTATGACGTATAGCGTATAACGTATAACATATAACGTATATCGTATAACGTATAACGCATAACGTATAACGTATAACGTATAACGAATAACGTAATACTTATAACGCATTACGTATATCGTATAACGTATAACGTATAACGTATAACGTGTAACGTATAACGTATAACGTATAACGTATAACGCAAAACGAATAACGTATAACGTATAACCTATGACGTATAGCGTATAACGTGCAACGTATAACGTATAACGTATAACGTACAACGTATAACGTACAACGTATAACGTACAACGTATAACGTAGAACGTATAACGTATAACGTATAACGTATAACGTATAACGTATAACGTATAACGTATAACGTATAACGTATAACGTATAACGTATAACGTATAACGCAAAACGAATAACGTATAACGTATAACCTATGACGTATAGCGTATAACGTATAACATATAACGTATATCGTATAACGTATAACGCATAACGCATAACGTATAACGTATAACGAATAACGTAATACTTATAACGCATTACGTATATCGTATAACGTATAACGTATAACGAATAACGTAAAACGTATGACGCATTACATATTACGTATAACGTAGAACGTATAACGTATAACGTATATCGTAAAACGTATAACGTATAACGTATAACGTATAACGTATAACGTATAACGTATAACGTATAACGTATAACGTATAACGTATACCGTATAACGTATAACGTATAACGTATAACGTATAACGTATAACGTATAACGTATAACGTATAACGTATAACGTATAACGTATAACGTATTACGTATAACGTATAACGTATAACGTATAACGTATAACGTATAACGTATAACGTATGACGTATAACGTAGAACGTAGAACGTATAACGAATAACGTATATCGTAAAACGTATAACGTATAACGTATAACGTATAACGTATAACGTATAACGTATAACGTATAACGTATAACGTATAACGTATAACGTATAACGTATAACGTATGACGTATAACGTAGAACGTATATTGTAAAACGTATAACGTATAACGTATAACGTATAACGTATAACGTATAACGTATGACGTATAACGTATAACGTATAACGTATAACGTGTAACGTATAACGTATAACGTATAACGTATAACGTATAACGTATAACCTATAACGTATAACGTATAACGTATAACGTATAACGTATAACGTATAACGTAGAACGTAGAACGTATAACCTATAACGGATATCGTAAAACGTATAACGTATAACGTATAACGTATAACGTATAACGTATAACGTATAACGTATAACGTATAACGAATAACGTATAACGTAAAACGTATGACGTATAACGTATAACGTATAACCTATGATGTATAACGTATAACGTATAACGTATAACGTATAACGTATAACGTATAACGTATAACCTATAACGTATAACGTGTAACGAAGAACGTATAACGAATAACGTAAAACGTATAACGCATAACATGTAACGTATAACGTATCACGTATAACGTATAACGTATAACGTATAACGTATAACGAATAACGTATAACGAATAACGTAAAACGTATAACGCATAACGTATAACGTATAACGTATAACGTATAACGTATAACGTATACCGTATAACGTATAACGTATAACGTATAACGTATATCGTAAAACGTATAACGTATGACGTATAAAGAATAACGTATAACGTATATCGTATAAAGAATAACGTATAACGTATAACGTATAACGAATAACGTAAAACGTATAACATATAACGTATAACGTATAACGTATAACGTATAACGTATAACCTATAACGTATAACGTATAACGTATAACGTATAACGTATAACGTAGAACGTAGAACGTATAACCTATAACCGATATCGTAAAACGTATAACGTATAACGTATATCGTAAAACGTATAACGTATAACGTATAACGTATAACGTATAACGTATAACGTATAACGTATAACGTATAACGTATACCGTATAACGTATAACGTATAACGTATAACGTAAATCGTAAAACGTATAACGTATGACGTATAAAGAATAACGTATAACGTATAACGTATAAAGAATAACGTATAACGTATAACGCGTAACGAAAAACGTAAAACGTATAACGCATTACGTATAACGTATAACGTGTAACGAAGAACGTATAACGAATAACGTATAACGTATATCGTATAACGTAGAACGTATAACGTATAACGTATAACGTATAACGTATAACGTATAACGTACAACGTATAACGTATAACGTATAACGTATAACGTATACCGTATAAAGAATAACGTATAACGTATAACGCGTAACGTATACCGTATAACGTATAACGTATAACGTATAACGTATAACGTATAACGTATAACGTATAACGTATAACGTATAACGTATAACGTACAACGTATAACGTATAACGTATAACGTATAACGTATAACGTACAACGTATAACGTATAACGTATAACGTATAACGTATACCGTATAACGTATAACGTATAACGTATAACGTATAACGTATAACGTATAACGTATAACGTATAACGTATAACGTATAACGTACAACGTATAACGTATAACGTATAACGTATAACGTATAACGTATAACGTATAACGTACAACGTATAACGTATAACGTATAACGTATAACGTATACCGTATAACGTATAACGTATAACGTATAACGTATAACGTATAACGTATGACGTATAACGTATAACGTATAACGTACAACGTATAACGTATAACGTATAACGTATAACGTATAACCTATAACGTATAACGTATAACGTATAACGTATAACGTATAACGTATACCGTATAACGTATAACGTATAACGTATAACGTATAACGTATATCGTAAAACGTATAACGTATAACGTATAACGTATAACGTATAACGTACAACGTATAACGTATAACGTATAACGTATAACGTATAACCTATAACGTATAACGTATAACGTATAACGTATAACGTATAACGTATACCGTATAACGTATAACGTATAACGTATAACGTATAACGTATAACGTATATCGTATACCGTATAACGTATAACGTATAACGTATAACGTATAACGTATAACGCAAAACGAATAACGTATAACGTATAACCTATGACGTATAGCGTATAACGTATAACATATAACGTATATCGTATAACGTATAACGCATAACGTATAACGTATAACGTATAACGAATAACGTAATACTTATAACGCATTACGTATATCGTATAACGTATAACGTATAACGTATAACGTGTAACGTATAACGTATAACGTATAACGTATAACGCAAGACGAATAACGTATAACGTATAACCTATGACGTATAGCGTATAACGTGCAACGTATAACGTATAACGTATAACGTACAACGTATAACGTACAACGTATAACGTACAACGTATAACGTAGAACGTATAACGTATAACGTATAACGTATAACGTATAACGTATAACGTATAACGTATAACGTATAACGTATAACGTATAACGTATAACGTATAACGTATAACGTATAACGTATAACGCAAAACGAATAACGTATAACGTATAACCTATGACGTATAGCGTATAACGTATAACATATAACGTATATCGTATAACGTATAACGCATAACGCATAACGTATAACGTATAACGAATAACGTAATACTTATAACGCATTACGTATATCGTATAACGTATAACGTATAACGAATAACGTAAAACGTATGACGCATTACATATTACGTATAACGTAGAACGTATAACGTATAACGTATATCGTAAAACGTATAACGTATAACGTATAACGTATAACGTATAACGTATAACGTATAACGTATAACGTATAACGTATAACGTATACCGTATAACGTATAACGTATAACGTATAACGTATAACGTATAACGTATAACGTATAACGTATAACGTATAACGTATAACGTATAACGTATTACGTATAACGTATAACGTATAACGTATAACGTATAACGTATAACGTATAACGTATGACGTATAACGTAGAACGTAGAACGTATAACGAATAACGTATATCGTAAAACGTATAACGTATAACGTATAACGTATAACGTATAACGTATAACGTATAACGTATAACGTATAACGTATAACGTATAACGTATAACGTATAACGTATGACGTATAACGTAGAACGTATATTGTAAAACGTATAACGTATAACGTATAACGTATAACGTATAACGTATAACGTATGACGTATAACGTATAACGTATAACGTATAACGTGTAACGTATAACGTATAACGTATAACGTATAACGTATAACGTATAACCTATAACGTATAACGTATAACGTATAACGTATAACGTATAACGTATAACGTAGAACGTAGAACGTATAACCTATAACGGATATCGTAAAACGTATAACGTATAACGTATAACGTATAACGTATAACGTATAACGTATAACGTATAACGTATAACGAATAACGTATAACGTAAAACGTATGACGTATAACGTATAACGTATAACCTATGATGTATAACGTATAACGTATAACGTATAACGTATAACGTATAACGTATAACGTATAACCTATAACGTATAACGTGTAACGAAGAACGTATAACGAATAACGTAAAACGTATAACGCATAACATGTAACGTATAACGTATCACGTATAACGTATAACGTATAACGTATAACGTATAACGAATAACGTATAACGAATAACGTAAAACGTATAACGCATAACGTATAACGTATAACGTATAACGTATAACGTATAACGTATACCGTATAACGTATAACGTATAACGTATAACGTATATCGTAAAACGTATAACGTATGACGTATAAAGAATAACGTATAACGTATATCGTATAAAGAATAACGTATAACGTATAACGTATAACGAATAACGTAAAACGTATAACATATAACGTATAACGTATAACGTATAACGTATAACGTATAACCTATAACGTATAACGTATAACGTATAACGTATAACGTATAACGTAGAACGTAGAACGTATAACCTATAACCGATATCGTAAAACGTATAACGTATAACGTATATCGTAAAACGTATAACGTATAACGTATAACGTATAACGTATAACGTATAACGTATAACGTATAACGTATAACGTATACCGTATAACGTATAACGTATAACGTATAACGTAAATCGTAAAACGTATAACGTATGACGTATAAAGAATAACGTATAACGTATAACGTATAAAGAATAACGTATAACGTATAACGCGTAACGAAAAACGTAAAACGTATAACGCATTACGTATAACGTATAACGTGTAACGAAGAACGTATAACGAATAACGTATAACGTATATCGTATAACGTAGAACGTATAACGTATAACGTATAACGTATAACGTATAACGTATAACGTACAACGTATAACGTATAACGTATAACGTATAACGTATACCGTATAAAGAATAACGTATAACGTATAACGCGTAACGTATACCGTATAACGTATAACGTATAACGTATAACGTATAACGTATAACGTATAACGTATAACGTATAACGTATAACGTATAACGTACAACGTATAACGTATAACGTATAACGTATAACGTATAACGTACAACGTATAACGTATAACGTATAACGTATAACGTATACCGTATAACGTATAACGTATAACGTATAACGTATAACGTATAACGTATAACGTATAACGTATAACGTATAACGTATAACGTACAACGTATAACGTATAACGTATAACGTATAACGTATAACGTATAACGTATAACGTACAACGTATAACGTATAACGTATAACGTATAACGTATACCGTATAACGTATAACGTATAACGTATAACGTATAACGTATAACGTATGACGTATAACGTATAACGTATAACGTACAACGTATAACGTATAACGTATAACGTATAACGTATAACCTATAACGTATAACGTATAACGTATAACGTATAACGTATAACGTATACCGTATAACGTATAACGTATAACGTATAACGTATAACGTATATCGTAAAACGTATAACGTATAACGTATAACGTATAACGTATAACGTACAACGTATAACGTATAACGTATAACGTATAACGTATAACCTATAACGTATAACGTATAACGTATAACGTATAACGTATAACGTATACCGTATAACGTATAACGTATAACGTATAACGTATAACGTATAACGTATATCGTATACCGTATAACGTATAACGTATAACGTATAACGTATAACGTATAACGCAAAACGAATAACGTATAACGTATAACCTATGACGTATAGCGTATAACGTATAACATATAACGTATATCGTATAACGTATAACGCATAACGTATAACGTATAACGTATAACGAATAACGTAATACTTATAACGCATTACGTATATCGTATAACGTATAACGTATAACGTATAACGTGTAACGTATAACGTATAACGTATAACGTATAACGCAAGACGAATAACGTATAACGTATAACCTATGACGTATAGCGTATAACGTGCAACGTATAACGTATAACGTATAACGTACAACGTATAACGTACAACGTATAACGTACAACGTATAACGTAGAACGTATAACGTATAACGTATAACGTATAACGTATAACGTATAACGTATAACGTATAACGTATAACGTATAACGTATAACGTATAACGTATAACGTATAACGCAAAACGAATAACGTATAACGTATAACCTATGACGTATAGCGTATAACGTATAACATATAACGTATATCGTATAACGTATAACGCATAACGTATAACGTATAACGTATAACGAATAACGTAATACTTATAACGCATTACGTATATCGTATAACGTATAACGTATAACGAATAACGTAAAACGTATGACGCATTACATATTACGTATAACGTAGAACGTATAACGTATAACGTATATCGTAAAACGTATAACGTATAACGTATAACGTATAACGTATAACGTATAACGTATAACGTATAACGTATAACGTATAACGTATACCGTATAACGTATAACGTATAACGTATAACGTATAACGTATAACGTATAACGTATAACGTATAACGTATAACGTATAACGTATAACGTATTACGTATAACGTATAACGTATAACGTATAACGTATAACGTATAATGTATAACGTATGACGTATAACGTAGAACGTAGAACGTATAACGAATAACGTATATCGTAAAACGTATAACGTATAACGTATAACGTATAACGTATAACGTATAACGTATAACGTATAACGTATAACGTATAACGTATAACGTATAACGTATAACGTATAACGTATGACGTATAACGTAGAACGTATATTGTAAAACGTATAACGTATAACGTATAACGTATAACGTATAACGTATAACGTATGACGTATAACGTATAACGTATAACGTATAACGTGTAACGTATAACGTATAACGTATAACGTATAACGTATAACGTATAACCTATAACGTATAACGTATAACGTATAACGTATAACGTATAACGTATAACGTAGAACGTAGAACGTATAACCTATAACGGATATCGTAAAACGTATAACGTATAACGTATAACGTATAACGTATAACGTATAACGTATAACGTATAACGTATAACGAATAACGTATAACGTAAAACGTATGACGTATAACGTATAACGTATAACCTATGATGTATAACGTATAACGTATAACGTATAACGTATAACGTATAACGTATAACGTATAACCTATAACGTATAACGTGTAACGAAGAACGTATAACGAATAACGTAAAACGTATAACGCATAACATGTAACGTATAACGTATCACGTATAACGTATAACGTATAACGTATAACGTATAACGAATAACGTATAACGAATAACGTAAAACGTATAACGCATAACGTATAACGTATAACGTATAACGTATAACGTATAACGTATACCGTATAACGTATAACGTATAACGTATAACGTATATCGTAAAACGTATAACGTATGACGTATAAAGAATAACGTATAACGTATATCGTATAAAGAATAACGTATAACGTATAACGTATAACGAATAACGTAAAACGTATAACATATAACGTATAACGTATAACGTATAACGTATAACGTATAACCTATAACGTATAACGTATAACGTATAACGTATAACGTATAACGTAGAACGTAGAACGTATAACCTATAACCGATATCGTAAAACGTATAACGTATAACGTATATCGTAAAACGTATAACGTATAACGTATAACGTATAACGTATAACGTATAACGTATAACGTATAACGTATAACGTATACCGTATAACGTATAACGTATAACGTATAACGTATAACGTATAACGTATAACGTATAACCTATAACGTATAACGTGTAACGAAGAACGTATAACGAATAACGTAAAACGTATAACGCATAACATGTAACGTATAACGTATCACGTATAACGTATAACGTATAACGTATAACGTATAACGAATAACGTATAACGAATAACGTAAAACGTATAACGCATAACGTATAACGTATAACGTATAACGTATAACGTATAACGTATACCGTATAACGTATAACGTATAACGTATAACGTATATCGTAAAACGTATAACGTATGACGTATAAAGAATAACGTATAACGTATATCGTATAAAGAATAACGTATAACGTATAACGTATAACGAATAACGTAAAACGTATAACATATAACGTATAACGTATAACGTATAACGTATAACGTATAACCTATAACGTATAACGTATAACGTATAACGTATAACGTATAACGTAGAACGTAGAACGTATAACCTATAACCGATATCGTAAAACGTATAACGTATAACGTATATCGTAAAACGTATAACGTATAACGTATAACGTATAACGTATAACGTATAACGTATAACGTATAACGTATAACGTATACCGTATAACGTATAACGTATAACGTATAACGTAAATCGTAAAACGTATAACGTATGACGTATAAAGAATAACGTATAACGTATAACGTATAAAGAATAACGTATAACGTATAACGCGTAACGAAAAACGTAAAACGTATAACGCATTACGTATAACGTATAACGTGTAACGAAGAACGTATAACGAATAACGTATAACGTATATCGTATAACGTAGAACGTATAACGTATAACGTATAACGTATAACGTATAACGTATAACGTACAACGTATAACGTATAACGTATAACGTATAACGTATACCGTATAAAGAATAACGTATAACGTATAACGCGTAACGTATACCGTATAACGTATAACGTATAACGTATAACGTATAACGTATAACGTATAACGTATAACGTATAACGTATAACGTATAACGTACAACGTATAACGTATAACGTATAACGTATAACATATAACGTATAACGTATAACGTACAACGTATAACGTACAACGTATAACGTATAACGTATAACGTATAACGTATACCGTATAACGTATAACGTATAACGTATAACGTATAACGTATAACGTATAACGTATAACGTATAACGTATAACGTATAACGTACAACGTATAACGTATAACGTATAACGTATAACGTATAACGTATAACGTATAACGTACAACGTATAACGTATAACGTATAACGTATAACGTATACCGTATAACGTATAACGTATAACGTATAACGTATAACGTATAACGTATGACGTATAACGTATAACGTATAACGTACAACGTATAACGTATAACGTATAACGTATAACGTATAACCTATAACGTATAACGTATAACGTATAACGTATAACGTATAACGTATACCGTATAACGTATAACGTATAACGTATAACGTATAACGTATATCGTAAAACGTATAACGTATAACGTATAACGTATAACGTATAACGTATAACGTATAACGTATAACGTATAACGTATAACGTATAACGTATACCGTATAACGTATAATGTATAACGTATAACGTATAACGTAAATCGTAAAACGTATAACGTATGACGTATAAAGAATAACGTATAACGTATAACGTATAAAGTATAACGTATAACGTATAACGCGTAACGAATAACGTAAAACGTATAACGCATAACGTATAACGTATAACGTGTAACGAAGAACGTATAACGAATAACGTATAACGTATATCGTATAACGTAGAACGTATAACGTATAACGTATAACGTATAACGTATAACGTATAACGTGTAACGTATAACGAATAACGTAAAACGTATGACGCATTACATATTACGTATAACGTAGAACGTATAACGTATAACGTATATCGTAAAACGTATAACGTATAACGTATAACGTATAACGTATATCGTAAAACGTATAACGTATAACGTATAACGTATAACGTATAACGTATATCGTATAACGTATAACGTATAACGTATACCGTAAAACGTATAACGTATAACGTATAACGTATAACGTATAACGTATAACGTATAACGTATAACGTATAACGTACAACGTATAACGTATAACGTATAACGTATAACGTATACCGTATAACGTATAACGTATAACGTATAACGTATAACGTATAACGTATAACGTATAACGTATAACGTATAACGTATAACGTATAACGTATAACGTATAACGTATAACGTATAACGTATAACGTATAACGTATAACGTATAACGTATAACGTATAACGTATAACGTATAACGTATAACGTATAACGTATAACGTATAACGTATAACGTATAACGTATAACGCATACCGTATAACGTATAACGTATAACGTATAACGTATAACGTATAACGTATAACGTGTAACGTATAACGTATAACGTATACCGTATAACGCATAACGTATAACGTATAACGTATAACGTATAACGTATAACGTATAACGTATAACGTATTACGTATAACGTGTAACATATAACGTATAACGTATAACGTATAACGTATAACGTATAACGTATAACGTATAACGTATAACGTATAACGTGTAACATATAACGTATAACGTATAACGTATAACGTATAACGTATAACCTATAACGTATAACGTATAACGTATAACGTATAACGTATAACGTATAACGTGTAACGTATAACGTATATCGTATAACGTAGAACGTATAACGTATAACGTATATCGTAAAACGTATAACGTATAACGTATAACGTATAACGTATAACGTATAACGTATAACGTATAACGTATAACGTATACCGTATAACGTATAACGTATAACGTATAACGTAAATCGTAAAACGTATAACGTATGACGTATAAAGAATAACGTATAACGTATAACGTATAAAGAATAACGTATAACGTATAACGCGTAACGAAAAACGTAAAACGTATAACGCATTACGTATAACGTATAACGTGTAACGAAGAACGTATAACGAATAACGTATAACGTATATCGTATAACGTAGAACGTATAACGTATAACGTATAACGTATAACGTATAACGTATAATGTACAACGTATAACGTATAACGTATAACGTATAACGTATACCGTATAACGTATAACGTATACCGTATAACGTATAACGTAAAACGTATAACGTATAACGTGTAACGAAGAACGTATAACGAATAACGTAAAACGTATGACGCTTTACATATAGCGTATAACGTATAACGTATAACGTATAGCGAATAACGTAAAACGTATAACGTATAACGTATACCGTATAACGTATAACGTATAACGTATAACGTATATCGTAAAACGTATAACGTATGACGTATAAAGAATAACGTATAACGTATAACGTATAAAGAATAACGTATAACGTATAACGCGTAACGAAAAACGTAAAACGTATAACGCATTACGTATAACGTATAACGTATAACGTATAACGTATAAAACGTATAACGCATTACGTATAACGTATAACGTATAACGTATAACGTATATCGTATAACGTATAAAGTAGAACGTATAACGTATGACGTATAACGTATAACGTATAACGTATAACGTATAACGTATAACGTATAACGTATAACGTATAACATATAACGTATATCGTATAACGTATAACGTATAACGTATAACGTATAACGTATAACGTATAACGTATAACGTATAACGTATAACGTACAACGTATAACGTGTAACGTATAACGTATAACGTATAACGTATAACGTATAACGTACAACGTATAACGTATAACGTATAACGTATAACGTATACCGTATAACGTATAACGTATAACGTATGACGTATAACGTATAACGTATAACGTATAACGTATAACGTACAACGTATAACGTATAACGTATAACGTATAACGTATAACGTATAACGTATAACGTATAACGTATAACGTGTAACGTATAACGTATACCGTATAACGTATAACGTATAACGTATAACGTATAACGTATATCGTAAAACGTATAACGTATAACGTATAACGTATAACGTATAACGTATAACGTATAACGTATAACGTATAACGTATAACGTATACCGTATAACGTATAACGTATAACGTATAACGTATAACGTAAATCGTAAAACGTATAACGTATGACGTATAAAGAATAACGTATAACGTATAACGTATAAAGAATAACGTATAACGTATAACGCGTAACGAATAACGTAAAACGTATAACGCATAACGTATAACGTATAACGTGTAACGAAGAACGTATAACGAATAACGTATAACGTATATCGTATAACGTAGAACGTATAACGTATAACGTATAACGTATAACGTATAACGTATAACGTGTAACGTATAACGAATAACGTAAAACGTATAACGTATGACGTATAAAGAATAACGTATAACGTATAACGTATAAAGAATAACGTATAACGTATAACGCGTAACGAAAAACGTAAAACGTATAACGCATTACGTATAACGTATAACGTGTAACGAAGAACGTATAACGAATAACGTATAACGTATATCGTATAACGTAGAACGTATAACGTATAACGTATAACGTATAACGTATAACGTATAATGTACAACGTATAACGTATAACGTATAACGTATAACGTATACCGTATAACGTATAACGTATACCGTATAACGTATAACGTAAAACGTATAACGTATAACGTGTAACGAAGAACGTATAACGAATAACGTAAAACGTATGACGCTTTACATATAGCGTATAACGTATAACGTATAACGTATAGCGAATAACGTAAAACGTATAACGTATAACGTATACCGTATAACGTATAACGTATAACGTATAACGTATATCGTAAAACGTATAACGTATGACGTATAAAGAATAACGTATAACGTATAACGTATAAAGAATAACGTATAACGTATAACGCGTAACGAAAAACGTAAAACGTATAACGCATTACGTATAACGTATAACGTATAACGTATAACGTATATCGTATAACGTATAAAGTAGAACGTATAACGTATGACGTATAACGTATAACGTATAACGTATAACGTATAACGTATAACGTATAACGTATAACGTATAACATATAACGTATATCGTATAACGTATAACGTATAACGTATAACGTATAACGTATAACGTATAACGTATAACGTATAACGTATAACGTACAACGTATAACGTGTAACGTATAACGTATAACGTATAACGTATAACGTATAACGTACAACGTATAACGTATAACGTATAACGTATAACGTATACCGTATAACGTATAACGTATAACGTATGACGTATAACGTATAACGTATAACGTATAACGTATAACGTACAACGTATAACGTATAACGTATAACGTATAACGTATAACGTATAACGTATAACGTATAACGTATAACGTGTAACGTAAAACGTATACCGTATAACGTATAACGTATAACGTATAACGTATAACGTATATCGTAAAACGTATAACGTATAACGTATAACGTATAACGTATAACGTATAACGTATAACGTATAACGTATAACGTATAACGTATACCGTATAACGTATAACGTATAACGTATAACGTATAACGTAAATCGTAAAACGTATAACGTATGACGTATAAAGAATAACGTATAACGTATAACGTATAAAGAATAACGTATAACGTATAACGCGTAACGAATAACGTAAAACGTATAACGCATAACGTATAACGTATAACGTGTAACGAAGAACGTATAACGAATAACGTATAACGTATATCGTATAACGTAGAACGTATAACGTATAACGTATAACGTATAACGTATAACGTATAACGTGTAACGTATAACGAATAACGTAAAACGTATGACGCATCACATATTACGTATAACGTAGAACGTATAACGTATAACGTATATCGTAAAACGTATAACGTATAACGTATGACGTATAACGTATATCGTATAACGTATAACGTATAACGTATACCGTAAAACGTATAACGTATAACGTATAACGTATAACGTATAACGTATAACGTATAACGTATAACGTATAACGTATAACGTATAACGTATTACCTATAACGTATAACGTATAACGTATAACGTATAACGTATAACGTATAACGTATAACGTATAACGTATAACGTATAACGTATAACGTGTAACGTATAACGTATAACGTATAACGTATAACGTATAACGTATAACCTATAACGTATAACGTATAACGTATAACGTATAACGTATAACGTATAACGTATAACGTATAACGTATAACGTATAACGTATAACGTATAACGTATAACGTATAACGTATAACGTATAACGTATAACGTATAACGTATAACGTATAACGTATAACGTATAACGTATAACGTATAACGTATAACCTATAACGTATAACGTATAACGTATAACGTATAACGTATAACGTATACCGTATAACGTATAACGTATAACGTATAACGTATAACGTATATCGTAAAACGTATAACGTATAACGTATAACGTATAACGTATAACGTATAACGTATAACGTATAACGTATAACGTATAACGTATAACGTATACCGTATAACGTATAACGTATAACGTATAACGTATAACGTAAATCGTAAAACGTATAACGTATGACGTATAAAGAATAACGTATAACGTATAACGTATAAAGAATAACGTATAACGTATAACGCGTAACGAATAACGTAAAACGTATAACGCATAACGTATAACGTATAACGTGTAACGAAGAACGTATAACGAATAACGTATAACGTATATCGTATAACGTAGAACGTATAACGTATAACGTATAACGTATAACGTATAACGTATAACGTGTAACGTATAACGAATAACGTAAAACGTATGACGCATTACATATTACGTATAACGTAGAACGTATAACGTATAACGTATATCGTAAAACGTATAACGTATAACGTATAACGTATAACGTATATCGTAAAACGTATAACGTATAACGTATAACGTATAACGTATAACGTATATCGTATAACGTATAACGTATAACGTATACCGTAAAACGTATAACGTATAACGTATAACGTATAACGTATAACGTATAACGTATAACGTATAACGTATAACGTACAACGTATAACGTATAACGTATAACGTATAACGTATACCGTATAACGTATAACGTATAACGTATAACGTATAACGTATAACGTATAACGTATAACGTATAACGTATAACGTATAACGTATAACGTATAACGTATAACGTATAACGTAAAACGTATAACGCATAACGTATAACGTATAACGTGTAACGAAGAACGTATAACGAATAACGTATAACGTATATCGTATAACGTAGAACGTATAACGTATAACGTATAACGTATAACGTATAACGTATAACGTGTAACGAATAACGAATAACGTAAAACGTATGACGCATCACATATTACGTATAACTTAGAACGTATAACGTATAACGTATATCGTAAAACGTATAACGTATAACGTATGACGTATAACGTATATCGTATAACGTATAACGTATAACGTATACCGTAAAACGTATAACGTATAACGTATAACGTATAACGTATAACGTATAACGTATAACGTATAACGTATAACGTATAACGTATAACGTATAACGTATTACGTATAACGTATAACGTATAACGTATAACGTATAACGTATAACGTATAACGTATAACGTATAACGTATAACGTATAACGTATAACGTGTAACGTATAACGTATAACGTATAACGTATAACGTATAACGTATAACCTATAACGTATAACGTATAACGTATAACGTATAACGTATAACGTATAACGTATAACGTATAACGTATAACGTATAACGTATAACGTATAACGTATAACGTATAACGTATAACGTATAACGTATAACGTATAACGTATAACGTATAACGTATAACGTATAACGTATAACGTATAACGTATAACGTATAACGTATAACGTATAACGTATAACGTATAACGTATAACGTATAACGTATAACGTATAACGTATAACGTATAACGTATAACGTATAACGTATAACGTATACCGTATAACGTATAACGTATAACGTATATCGTATAACGTATAACGTATAACGTATAACGTATAACGTATAACGTATAACGTATAACGTATAACGTATAACGTATAACGTATAACGTATAACGTATAACGTATAACGTATAACGTATAACGTATAACGTATACCGTATAACGTATAACGTATAACGTATAACGTATAACGTGTAACGTATAACGTGTAACGTATAACGTATAACGTATACCGTATAACGTATAACGTATAACGCATAACGTATAGCGTATAACGTATAACGTATAACGTATACCGTATAACGTATAACGTATAACGTATAACGTATAACGTGTAACGTATAACGTATAACGTCTAACGTATAACGTATAACGTATAACGTATAACGTATAACGTATAACGTATAACGTATAACGTATAACGTATAACGTATAACGTATAACGTATTACGTATAACGTATAACGTATAACGTATAACGTATAACGTATAACGAATAACGTATAACGTAAAACGTATAACGAATAACGTATAACGTATATCGTATAACGTAGAACGTATAACGTATAACGTATAACGCATAGCGTATAACGTATAACGTATAACGTATAACGTATAACGTATAACGTATAACGTATAACGTATAACGTATAACGTATAACGTATAACGTATAACGTATAACGTATAACGTATAACGTATAACGTATAACGTATAACGTATAACGTATAACGTATAACGTATAACGTATAACGTATAGCGTATAACGTATAACGTAGTACGTATAACGTATAACGTATAACGTATAACGTATAAAGAATAACGTATACCGTATAACGTATAACGTATAACGTATAACGTATAACGTATAACGTATAACGTATAACGTATAACGTATAACGTAAAACGTATAACGTATAACGTGTAACGAAGAACGTATAACGAATAACGTAAAACGTATGACGCTTTACATATAGCGTATAACGTATAACGTAAAACGTATAACGTATAACGTATAGCGAATAACGTAAAACGTATAACGCATAACGTATAACGTATAACATTTAACGAAGAACGTATAACGAATAACGTATAACGTATATCGTATAACGTATAAAGTAGAACGTATAACGTATGACGTATAACGTATAACGTATAACGTATAACGTATAAAGAATAACGTATACCGTATAACGTATAACGTATAACGTATAACGTATAACGTATAACGTATAACGTATAACGTATAACGTATAACGTAAAACGTATAACGTATAACGTGTAACGAAGAACGTATAACGAATAACGTAAAACGTATGACGCTTTACATATAGCGTATAACGTATAACGTAAAACGTATAACGTATAACGTATAGCGAATAACGTAAAACGTATAACGCATAACGTATAACGTATAACATTTAACGAAGAACGTATAACGAATAACGTATAACGTATATCGTATAACGTATAAAGTAGAACGTATAACGTATGACGTATAACGTATAACGTATAACGTATAACGTATAACGTATAACGTATAACGTATAACGTATAACGTATAACGTAAAACGTATAACGAATAACGTATAACGTATATCGTATAACGTAGAACGTATAACGTATAACGTATAACGCATAGCGTATAACGTATAACGTATAACGTATAACGTATAACGTATAACGTATAACGTATAACGTATAACGTATAACGTATAACGTATAACGTATAACGTATAACGTATAACGTATAACGTATAACGTATAACGTATAACGTATAACGTATAACGTATAACGCATAACGAATAACGTATAACGTATAACCTATGACGTATAGCGTATAACGTATAACATATAACGTATAACGTATAACGTATAACGTATAACGTATAACGTATAACGTA
The DNA here is from genome assembly GCF_051014685.1 of Ptiloglossa arizonensis. NCBI lineage: Eukaryota > Metazoa > Arthropoda > Insecta > Hymenoptera > Colletidae > Ptiloglossa > Ptiloglossa arizonensis. Next base: position 385,509 of record NW_027478656.1, read on the forward strand.
TAACGTATAACGTATAACGTATACCGTATAACGTATAACGTATAACGTATATCGTATAACGTATAACGTATAACGTATAACGTATAACGTATAACGTATAACGTATAACGTATAACGTATAACGTATAACGTATAACGTATAACGTATAACGTATAACGTATAACGTATAACGTATAACGTATACCGTATAACGTATAACGTATAACGTATAACGTATAACGTGTAACGTATAACGTGTAACGTATAACGTATAACGTATACCGTATAACGTATAACGTATAACGCATAACGTATAGCGTATAACGTATAACGTATAACGTATACCGTATAACGTATAACGTATAACGTATAACGTATAACGTATAACGTATAACGTATAACGTCTAACGTATAACGTATAACGTATAACGTATAACGTATAACGTATAACGTATAACGTATAACGTATAACGTATAACGTATAACGTATAACGTATTACGTATAACGTATAACGTATAACGTATAACGTATAACGTATAACGAATAACGTATAACGTAAAACGTATAACGAATAACGTATAACGTATATCGTATAACGTAGAACGTATAACGTATAACGTATAACGCATAGCGTATAACGTATAACGTATAACGTATAACGTATAACGTATAACGTATAACGTATAACGTATAACGTATAACGTATAACGTATAACGTATAACGTATAACGTATAACGTATAACGTATAACGTATAACGTATAACGTATAACGTATAACGTATAACGTATAACGTATAACGTATAGCGTATAACGTATAACGTAGTACGTATAACGTATAACGTATAACGTATAACGTATAAAGAATAACGTATACCGTATAACGTATAACGTATAACGTATAACGTATAACGTATAACGTATAACGTATAACGTATAACGTATAACGTAAAACGTATAACGTATAACGTGTAACGAAGAACGTATAACGAATAACGTAAAACGTATGACGCTTTACATATAGCGTATAACGTATAACGTAAAACGTATAACGTATAACGTATAGCGAATAACGTAAAACGTATAACGCATAACGTATAACGTATAACATTTAACGAAGAACGTATAACGAATAACGTATAACGTATATCGTATAACGTATAAAGTAGAACGTATAACGTATGACGTATAACGTATAACGTATAACGTATAACGTATAAAGAATAACGTATACCGTATAACGTATAACGTATAACGTATAACGTATAACGTATAACGTATAACGTATAACGTATAACGTATAACGTAAAACGTATAACGTATAACGTGTAACGAAGAACGTATAACGAATAACGTAAAACGTATGACGCTTTACATATAGCGTATAACGTATAACGTAAAACGTATAACGTATAACGTATAGCGAATAACGTAAAACGTATAACGCATAACGTATAACGTATAACATTTAACGAAGAACGTATAACGAATAACGTATAACGTATATCGTATAACGTATAAAGTAGAACCTATAACGTATGACGTATAACGTATAACGTATAACGTATAACGTATAACGTATAACGTATAACGTATAACGTATAACGTATAACGTAAAACGTATAACGAATAACGTATAACGTATATCGTATAACGTAGAACGTATAACGTATAACGTATAACGCATAGCGTATAACGTATAACGTATAACGTATAACGTATAACGTATAACGTATAACGTATAACGTATAACGTATAACGTATAACGTATAACGTATAACGTATAACGTATAACGTATAACGTATAACGTATAACGTATAACGTATAACGTATAACGTATAACGTATAACGTATAGCGTATAACGTATAACGTAGTACGTATAACGTATAACGTATAACGTATAACGTATAAAGAATAACGTATACCGTATAACGTATAACGTATAACGTATAACGTATAACGTATAACGTATAACGTATAACGTATAACGTATAACGTATAACGTATAACGTATAAAGTAGAACGTATAACGTATGACGTATAACGTATAACGTATAACGTAAAACGTATAACGCATAACGTATATCGTATACCGTATTACGTATAACGTATAACGTATAACGTATAACGTATAACGCATAACGAATAACGTATAACGTATAACCTATGACGTATAGCGTATAACGTATAACATATAACGTATATCGTATGACGTATAACGTATAACGTATAACGTATAACGTATAACGTATAACGTATAACGTATAACGTATAACGTATAACGTACAACCTATAACGTATAACGTATAACGTATAACGTATAAAGAATAACGTATAACGTATACCGTATAACGTATAGCGTATAACGTATAACGTATGACGTATAACGTATCACGAATAACGTAAAACGTATAACGCATAACGTATAACGTATAACGTGTAACGAAGAACGTATAACGAATAACGTAAAGCGTATTACGTATAACATATTTCGTATAACGTATAACGTGTATCGTATAACTTAAGACGTATAACATATAACGTATGACGTATATCGTATAACTTGTAACGAAAAACGTATAACGAATAACGTAAAACGTATGACGCATTACATATTACGTATAACGTATAACGTATAACGTATAACGTATAACGTATAACGAATAACGTATAACGAATAACGTAAAACGTATAACGCATAACGTATAACGTATAACGTGTAACGAGGAACGTATAACGAATAACGTATAACGTATATCGTATAACGTATAACGTATAACGTATAACGTCAAACGTATAACTTATAACGTATAACGTATAACGTATGACGTATAACGTAGAACGTAGAACGTATAACGTATAACGTATATCGTAAAACGTATAACGTATAACGTTTAACGTATAACGTATAACGCATAACGAATAACGTATAACGTATAACCTATGACGTATAGCGTATAACGTATAACATATAACGTATATCGTATAACGTATAACGTATAACGTATAACGTATAACGTATAACGTATAACGTAAAACGTATAACGTATGACGTATAAAGAATAACGTATAACGTATAACGCGTAACGAAAAACGTAAAACGTATAACGCATTACGTATAACGTATAACGTGTAACGAAGAACGTATAACGAATAACGTATAACGTATATCGTATAACGTAGAACGTATAACGTATAACGTATAACGTATAACGTATAACGTATAACGTATAACGTACAACGTATAACGTATAACGTATAACGTATAACGTATACCGTATAACGTATAACGTATACCGTATAACGTATAACGTAAAACGTATAACGTATAACGTGTAACGAAGAACGTATATCGTAAAACGTATAACGTGTAACGTATAACGTATAACGTATAACGTATAACGTATAACGTATAACGTATAACGTATAACGTATAACGTATACCGTATAACGTATAACGTATAACGTATAACGTATAACGTAAATCGTAAAACGTATAACGTATGACGTATAAAGAATAACGTATAACGTATGACGTATAAAGAATAACGTATAACGTATAACGCGTAACGAATAACGTAAAACGTATAACGCATAACGTATAACGTATAACGTGTAACGAAGAACGTATAACGAATAACGTATAACGTATATCGTATAACGTAGAACGTATAACGTATAACGTATAACGTATAACGTATAACGTATAACGTGTAACGTATAACGAATAAAGTAAAACGTATGACGCATTACATATTACGTATAACGTAGAACGTATAACGTATAACGTATCTCGTAAAACGTATAACGTATAACGTATAACGTATAACGTATATCGTAAAACGTATAACGTATAACGTATAACGTATAACGTATAACGTATATCGTATAACGTATAACGTATAACGTATACCGTAAAACGTATAACGTATAACGTATAACGTATAACGTATAACGTATAACGTATAACGTATAACGTATAACGTATAACGTACAACGTATAACGTACAACGTATAACGTATAACGTATACCGTATAACGTATAACGTATAACGTATAACGTATAACGTATAACGTATAACGTATAACGTATAACGTATAACGTATAACGTATAACGTATAACGTATAACGTATAACGTATAACGTATAACGTATAACGTATAACGTATAACGTATAACGTATAACGTATAACGTATAACGTATAACGTATAACGTATAACGTATAACGTATAACGTATACCGTATAACGTATAACGTATAACGTATAACGTATAACGTATAACGTATAACGTGTAACGTATAACGTATAACGTATACCGTATAACGTATAACGTATAACGTATAACGTATAACGTATAACGTATAACGTATAACGTATTACGTATAACGTATAACATATAACGTATAACGTATAACGTATAACGTATAACGTATAACGTATAACGTATAACGTATAACGTATAACGTGTAACATATAACGTATAACGTATAACGTATAACGTATAACGTATAACCTATAACGTATAACGTATAACGTATAACGTATAACGTATAACGTATAACGTGTAGCGTATAACGTATATCGTATAACGTAGAACGTATAACGTATAACGTATATCGTAAAACGTATAACGTATAACGTATAACGTATAACGTATAACGTATAACGTATAACGTATAACGAATAACGTATACCGTATAACGTATAACGTATAACGTATAACGTAAATCGTAAAACGTATAACGTATGACGTATAAAGAATAACGTATAACGTATAACGTATAAAGAATAACGTATAACGTATAACGCGTAACGAAAAACGTAAAACGTATAACGCATTACGTATAACGTATAACGTGTAACGAAGAACGTATAACGAATAACGTATAACGTATATCGTATAACGTAGAACGTATAACGTATAACGTATAACGTATAACGTATAACGTATAACGTACAACGTATAACGTATAACGTATAACGTATACCGTATAACGTATAACGTATACCGTATAACGTATAACGTAAAACGTATAACGTATAACGTGTAACGAAGAACGTATAACGAATAACGTAAAACGTATGACGCTTTACATATAGCGTATAACGTATAACGTAAAACGTATAACGTATAACGTATAGCGAATAACGTAAAACGTATAACGTATAACGTATAACGTATAACGTATAACGTATAACGTATAACGTATATCGTAAAACGTATAACGTATGACGTATAAAGAATAACGTATAACGTATAACGTATAAAGAATAACGTATAACGTATAACGCGTAACGAAAAACGTAAAACGTATAACGCATTACGTATAACGTATAACGTATAACGTATATCGTATACCGTATAAAGTAGAACGTATAACGTATGACGTATAACGTATAACGTATAACGTATAACGTATAACGTATAACGTATAACATATAACGTATATCGTATAACGAATAACGTATAACGTATATCGTATAACGTAAATCGTAAAACGTATAACGTATGACGTATAAAGAATAACGTATAACGTATAACGTATAAAGAATAACGTATAACGTATAACGCGTAACGAATAACGTAAAACGTATAACGCATAACGTATAACGTATAACGTGTAACGAAGAACGAATAACGAATAACGTATAACGTATATCGTATAACGTAGAACGTATAACGTATAACGTATAACGTATAACGTATAACGTATAACGTGTAACGTATAACGAATAACGTAAAACGTATGACGCATTACATATTACGTATAACGTAGAACGTATAACGTATAACGTATATCGTAAAACGTATAACGTATAACGTATGACGTATAACGTATATCGTATAACGTATAACGTATAACGTATACCGTAAAACGTATAACGTATAACGCATAACGTATAACGTATAACGTATAACGTATAACGTATAACGTATAACGTATAACGTATTACGTATAACGTATAACATATAACGTATAACGTATAACGTATAACGTATAACGTATAACGTATAACGTATAACGTATAACGTATAACGTATAACGTGTAACATATAACGTATAACGTATAACGTATAACGTATAACGTATAACATATAACGTATAACGTATAACGTATAACGTATAACGTATAACGTATAACGTATAACGTGTAACGTATAACGTATATCGTATAACGTATAACGTATAACGTATACCGTAAAACGTATAACGTATAACGTATAACGTATAACGTATAACGTATAACGTATAACGTATAACGTATAACGTATAACGTATAACGTATTACGTATAACGTATAACATATAACGTATAACGTAAAACGTATAACGTATAACGTATAACGTATAACGTATAAAGTATAACGTATAACGTATAACGTATAACGTATAACGTATAACGTATAACGTATAACGTATAACGTATAACGTATTACGTATAGCGTATAACGTATAACGTATAACGTATAACGTATAACGAATAACGTATAACGTAAAACGTATAACGAATAACGTATAACGTATATCGTATAACGTAGAACGTATAACGTATAACGTATAACGCATAGCGTATAACGTATAACGTATAACGTATAACGTATAACGTATAACGTATAACGTATAACGTATAACGTATAACGTATAACGTATAACGTATAACGTATAACGTATAACGTATAACGTATAACGTATAACGTATAACGTATAACGTATAACGTATAACGTATAACGTATAGCGTATAACGTATAACGTATTACGTATAACGTATAACGTATAACGTATGACGTATAACGTATAAAGAATAACGTATACCGTATAACGTATAACGTATAACGTATAACGTATAACGTATGACGTATAACGTATAACGTATAACGTATAACGTAAAACGTATAACGTATAACGTGTAACAAAGAACGTATAACGAATAACGTAAAACGTATAACGAATAACGTAAAACGTATGACGCTTTACATATAGCGTATAACGTATAACGTAAAACGTATAACGTATAACGTATAGCGAATAACGTAAAACGTATAACGCATAACGTATAACGTATAACATTTAACGAAGAACGTATAACGAATAACGTATAACGTATATCGTATAACGTATAAAGTAGAACGTATAACGTATGACGTATAACGTATAACGTATAACGTATAACGTATAACGTATAACGTATAACGTATAACGTATAACGTATAACGTATAACGTATAACGTATAACGTATAACGTATAACGTATAATGTATAACGTATAACGTATAACGTATAACGTATAACGTATAACGTATAACGTATAACGTATAACGTATAACGTATAACGTATAACGTATAACGTATAACGTATAACGTATAAAGTAGAACGTATAACGTATGACGTATAACGTATAACGTATAACGTAAAACGTATAACGCATAACGTATATCGTATACCGTATTACGTATAACGTATAACGTATAACGTATAACGTATAACGCATAACGAATAACGTATAACGTATAACCTATGACGTATAGCGTATAACGTATAACATATAACGTATATCGTATAACGTATAACGTATAACGTATAACGTATAACGTATAACGTATAACGTATAACGTATAACGTATAACGTACAACGTATAACGTATAACGTATAACGTATAACGTATAAAGAATAACGTATAACGTATACCGTATAACGTATAACGTATAACGTATAACGTATAACGTATAACGTATAACGTATAACGTACAACGTATAACGTATAACGTATAACGTATAACGTATAAAGAATAACGTATAACGTATAACGTATAACGTAAAACGTATAACGTATAACGTTTAACGTATAACGTATAACGCATAACGAATAACGTATAACGTATAACCTATGACGTATAGCGTATAACGTATAACATATAACGTATATCGTATAACGTATAACGTATAACGTATAACGTATAACGTATAACGTATAACGTAAAACGTATAACGTATGACGTATAAAGAATAACGTATAACGTATAACGCGTAACGAAAAACGTAAAACGTATAACGAATAACGTATAACGTATATCGTATAACGTAGAACGTATAACGTATAACGTATAACGTATAACGTATAACGTATAACGTATAACGTACAACGTATAACGTATAACGTATAACGTATAACGTATACCGTATAGCGTATAACGTATACCGTATAACGTATAACGTAAAACGTATAACGTATAACGTGTAACGAAGAACGTATAACGTATAACGTATAACGTATAACGTATAAGGAATAACGTAAAACGTATAACGCATAACGTATAACGTATAACGTGTAACGAGGAACGTATAACGAATAACGTATAACGTATATCGTATAACGTATAACGCATAACGTATAACGTCAAACGTATAACTTATAACGTATAACGTATAACGTATGACGTATAACGTAGAACGTAGAACGTATAACGTATAACGTATATCGTAAAACGTATAACGTATAACGTTTAACGTATAACGTATAACGTATAACGTATAACGTATAACGTATAACGTATAACGTATAACGTATAACGTATAACGTATACCGTATAACGTATAACGTATAACGTATAACGTATAACGTATAACGTATAACGTATAACGTATAACGTATAACGTATAACGTATAACGTATAACGTATAACGTATAACGTATAACGTATAACGTATAACGTATAACGTATAACGTATAACGTATAACGTATAACGTATAACGTATAACGTATAACGTATAACGTATAACGTATAACATATAACGTATAACGTATAGCGTATAACGTATAACGTATTACGTATAACGTATAACGTATAACGTAGAACGTATAAAGAATAACGTATACCGTATAACGTATAACGTATAACGTATAACGTATAACGTATAACGTATAACGTATAACGTATAACGTATAACGTATAACGTATAACGTAAAACGTATAACGTATAACGTGTAACGAAGAACGTATAACGAATAACGTAAAACGTATGACGCTTTACATATAGCGTATAACGTATAACGTAAAACGTATAACGTATAACGTATTGCGAATAACGTAAAACGTATAACGCATAACGTATAACGTATAACATTTAACGAAGAACGTATAACGAATAACGTATAACGTATATCGTATAACGTATAAAGTAGAACGTATAACGAATGACGTATAACGTATAACGTATAACGTATAACGTATAACGTATAACGTATAACGTATAACGTATAACGTATAACGTATAACGTATAACGTATAACTTATAACGTATAACGTATAACGTATAACGTATAACGTATAACGTATAACGTATAACGTATAACGTATAACGTATAACGTATAACGTATAACGTATAACGTATAACGTATAACGTATAACGTATAACGTATAACGTATAACGTATAAAGTAGAACGTATAACGTATGACGTATAACGTATAACGTATAACGTAAAACGTATGACGCATAACGTATATCGTATACCGTATTACGTATAACGTATAACGTATAACGTATAACGTATAACGCATAACGAATAACGTATAACGTATAACCTATGACGTATAGCGTATAACGTATAACATATAACGTATATCGTATAACGTATAACGTATAACGTATAACGTATAACGTATAACGTATAACGTATAACGTATAACGTATAACGTATAACGTATAACGTATAACGTACAACGTATAAAGTAGAACGTATAACGTATGACGTATAACGTATAACGTATAACGTAAAACGTATGACGCATAACGTATATCGTATACCGTATTACGTATAACGTATAACGTATAACGTATAACGTATAACGCATAACGAATAACGTATAACGTATAACCTATGACGTATAACGTATAACGTATAACGTATAAAGAATAACGTATAACGTATACCGTATAACGTATAACGTATAATGTATAACGTATAACGTATAACGTATCACGAATAACGTAAAACGTATAACGCATAACGTATAACGTATAACGTGTAACGAAGAACGTATAACGAATAACGTAAAGCGTATTACGTATTACATATTTCGTATAACGTATAACGTGTATCGTATAACTTATGACGTATAACTTATAACGTATGACGTATATCGTATAACTTGTAACGAAAAACGTATAACGAATAACGTAAAACGTATGACGCATTACATATTACGTATAACGTATAACGTATAACGTATAACGTATAACGTATAACGAATAACGTATAACGAATAACGTAAAACGTATAACGCATAACGTATAACGTATAACGTGTAACGAGGAACGTATAACGAATAACGTATAACGTATATCGTATAACGTATAACGTATAACGTATAACGTCAAACGTATAACTTATAACGTATAACTTATAACGTATGACGTATAACGTAGAACGTAGAACGTATAACGTATAACGTATATCGTAAAACGTATAACGTATAACGTTTAACGTATAACGTATAACGTATAACGTATAACGTATAACGTATAACGTATAACGTATAACGTATAATGTATAACGTATAACGTATAACGTATAACGTATAACGTATAACGTATAACGTATAACGTATAACGTATACCGTATAACGTATAACGTATAACGTATAACGTATATCGTAAAACGTATAACGTATAACGTATAACGTATAACGTATAACGTATAACGTATAACGTATAACGTATAACGTATAACGTATAACGTATAACGTATAAAGTAGAACGTATAACGTATGACGTATAACGTATAACGTATAACGTAAAACGTATAACGCATAACGTATAGCGTATACCGTATAACGTATAACGTATAACGTATAACGTATAACGTATAACGCATAACGAATAACGTATAACGTATAACCTATGACGTATAGCGTATAACGTATAACATATAACGTATATCGTATAACGTATAACGTATAACGTATAACGTATAACGTATAACGTATAACGTAAAACGTATAACGCACAACGTATAACGTATAACGTATAACGTATAACGTATACCGTATAACGTATAACGTATAACGTATAACGTATAACGTATAACGTATAACGTATAACGTATAACGTATAACGTATAACGTGTAACGTACAACGTATAACGTATAACGTATAACGTATAACGTATACCGTATAACGTATAACGTATACCGTATAACGTATAACGGAAAACGTATAACGTATAACGTGTAACGAAGAACGTATAACGAATAACGTAAAACGTATGACGCTTTACATATAGCGTATAACGTATAACGTAAAACGTATAACGTATAACGTATAGCGAATAACGTAAAACGTATAACGCATAACGTATAACGTATAACATGTAACGAAGAACGTATAACGAATAACGTATAACGTATATCGTATAACGTATAAAGTAGAACGTATAACGTATAACGTATAACGTATAACGTATAACGTATAACGTATACCGTATAACGTATAACGTATAACGTATAACGTATATCGTAAAACGTATAACGTATAACGTATAACGTATAACGTATAACGTATAACGTATAACGTATAACGTATAACGTATAACGTATAACGTATAACGTATAAAGTAGAACGTATAACGTATGACGTATAACGTATAACGTATAACGTAAAACGTATAACGCATAACGTATAGCGTATACCGTATAACGTATAACGTATAACGTATAACGTATAACGTATAACGCATAACGAATAACGTATAACGTATAACCTATGACGTATAGCGTATAACGTATAACATATAACGTATATCGTATAACGTATAACGTATAACGTATAACGTATAACGTATAACGTATAACGTAAAACGTATAACGCACAACGTATAACGTATAACGTATAACGTATAACGTATACCGTATAACGTATAACGTATAACGTATAACGTATAACGTATAACGTATAACGTATAACGTATAACGTATAACGTATAACGTATAACGTATAACGTACAACGTATAACGTATAACGTATAACGTATAACGTATACCGTATAACGTATAACGTATACCGTATAACGTATAACGGAAAACGTATAACGTATAACGTGTAACGAAGAACGTATAACGAATAACGTAAAACGTATGACGCTTTACATATAGCGTATAACGTATAACGTAAAACGTATAACGTATAACGTATAGCAAATAACGTAAAACGTATAACGCATAACGTATAACGTATAACATGTAACGAAGAACGTATAACGAATAACGTATAACGTATATCGTATAACGTATAAAGTAGAACGTATAACGTATAACGTATAACGTATAACGTATAACGTATAACGTATACCGCATAACGTATAACGTATAACGTATAACGTATATCGTAAAACGTATAACGTATAACGTATAACGTATAACGTATAACGTATAACGTATAACGTATAACGTATAACGTATAACGTATAACGTATAACGTATAAAGTAGAACGTATAACGTATGACGTATAACGTATAACGTATAACGTAAAACGTATAACGCATAACGTATAGCGTATACCGTATAACGTATAACGTATAACGTATAACGTATAACGTATAACGCATAACGAATAACGTATAACGTATAAGCTATGACGTATAGCGTATAACGTATAACATATAACGTATATCGTATAACGTATAACGTATAACGTATAACGTATAACGTATAACGTATAACGTAAAACGTATAACACACAACGTATAACGTATAACGTATAACGTATAACGTATACCGTATAACGTATAACGTATAACGTATAACGTATAACGTATAACGTATAACGTATAACGTATAACGTATAACGTATAACGTATAACGTACAACGTATAACGTATAACGTATAACGTATAACGTATACCGTATAACGTATAACGTATACCGTATAACGTATAACGGAAAACGTATAACGTATAACGTGTAACGAAGAACGTATAGCGAATAACGTAAAACGTATGACGCTTTACATATAGCGTATAACGTATAACGTAAAACGTATAACGTATAACGTATAGCGAATAACGTAAAACGTATAACGCATAACGTATAACGTATAACATGTAACGAAGAACGTATAACGAATAACGTATAACGTATATCGTATAACGTATAAAGTAGAACGTATAACGTATGACGTATAACGTATAACGTATAACGTATAACGTATAACGTACAACATATAACGTATATCGTATAACGTATAACGTATAACGTATAACGTATAACGTATAACGTATAACGTATAACGTATAACGTACAACGTATAACGTATAACGTATAACGTATAACGTATAACGTATAACGTATAACGTGCAACGTATAACGAATAACGTATAACGTATAACGTATACCGTATAACGTATAACGTATAACGTATAACGTATAACGTATAACGTATAACGTATAACGTATAACGTACAACGTATAACGTATAACGAATAACGTATAACGTATAACGTATAACGTATAACGTATAACGTATATCGTATAACGTATAACGTATACCGTATAACGTATAACGTATAACGTATAACGTATATCGTAAAACGTATAACGTATGACGTATAAAGAATAACGTATAACGTATAACGTATAAAGAATAACGTATAACGTATAACGTATAACGAATAACGTAAAACGTATAACGTATAACGCATAACGTATAACGTATAACGTGTAACGAAGAACGTATAACGAATAACGTATAACGTATATCGTATAACGTAGAACGTATAACGTATAACGTATATCGTAAAACGTATAACGTATAACGTATAACGTATAACGTATAACGTATAACGTATAACGTATAACGTATAACGTATAACGTATAACGTATAACGTATAACGTATACCGTATAACGTATAACGTATAACGTATAACGCAAATCGTAAAACGTATATCGTATGACGTATAAAGAATAACGTATAACGTATAACGTATAAAGAATAACGTATAACGTATAACGCGTAACGAATAACGTAAAACGTATAACGCATAACGTATAACGTATAACGTGTAACGAAGAACGTATAACGAATAACGTATAACGTATATCGTATAACGTAGAACGTATAACGTATAACGTATAACGTATAACGTATAACGTATAACGTATAACGTATAACGTATAACGTATAACGTATAACGTATAACGTATAACGTATAACGTATAACGTATAACGTATAACGTATAACGTATAACGTATAACGTATGACGTATAACGTAGAACGTAGAACGTATAACGTATAACGTATATCGTAAAACGTATAACGTATAACGTATAACGTATAACGTATAACGTATAACGTATAACGTATAACGTATAACGTATAACGTATGACGTATAACGTAGAACGTATATTGTAAAACGTATAACGTATAACGTATAACGTACAACGTATAACGTATAACGTATAACGTATAACGTATAACGTATAACGTATAACGTGTAACGTATAACGTATAACGTATAACGTATAACGTATAACGTATAACCTATAACGTATAACGTATAACGTATAACGTATAACGTATAACGTAGAACGTAGAACGTATAACCTATAACGGATATCGTAAAACGTATAACGTATAACGTATAACGTATAACGTATAACGTATAACGTATAACGTATAACGAATAACGTATAACGTAAAACGTATGACGTATAACGTATAACGTATAACCTATGACGTATAACGTATAACGTATAACGTATGACGTATAACGTATAACGTATAACGTATAACGTATAACGGATAACGTATAACGTATAACGTATAACGTATAACGTATATCGTATACCGTATAACGTATAACGTATAACGTATAAGGTACAACGAATAAAGTATAACGTATAACGTATAACGTATAACGTATATCGTATAACGTATAACGTATGACGTATAACGTATAACGTATGACGTATAACGTAGAACGTAGAACGTATAACGTATAACGTATATCGTAAAACGTATAACGTATAACGTATAACGTATAACGTATAACGTATAACGTATAACGTATAACGTATAACGTATAACGTATGACGTATAACGTATAACGTATAACGTATAACGTATAACGTATAACGTATAACGTATAACGTATAACGTATAACGTGTAACGTATAACGTATAACGTATAACGTATAACGTATAACGTATAACCTATAACGTATAACGTATAACGTATAACGCGTAACGAATAACGTAAAACGTATAACGCATAACGTATAACGTATAACGTGTAACGAAGAACGTATAACGAATAACGTATAACGTATATCGTATAACGTAGAACGTATAACGTATAACGTATAACGTATAACGTATAACGTATAACGTATAACGTATAACGTATAACGTATAACGTATAACGTATAACGTATAACGTATAACGTATAACGTATAACGTATAACGTATAACGTATAACGTATAACGTATAACGTATAACGTATAACGTATGACGTATAACGTAGAACGTAGAACGTATAACGTATAACGTATATCGTAAAACGTATAACGTATAACGTATAACGTATAACGTATAACGTATAACGTATAACGTATAACGTATAACGTATAACGTATGACGTATAACGTATAACGTATACCGTATAACGTATAACGTATAACGTATAACGCAAATCGTAAAACGTATAACGTATGACGTATAAAGAATAACGTATAACGTATAACGTATAAAGAATAACGTATAACGTATAACGCGTAACGAATAACGTAAAACGTATGACGTATAACGTATAACGTATAACCTATGACGTATAACGTATAACGTATAACGTATGACGTATAACGTATGACGTATAACATATAACGTATAACGTATAACGTGTAACGTATAACGTATAACTTATAACGTGTAACGTATAACGTATAACGTATAACGTATAACGTGTAACGAAGAACGTATAACGAATAGCGTAAAACGTATTACGTATTACATATTTCGTATAACGTATAACGTGTATCGTAAAACTTATGACGTATAACTTATAACCTATGACGTATAACGTATAACGTATAACGTATAACGTATATCGTATAACGTAAAACGTATAACGTATAACGTATAACGTATAACGTATGACGTATAACGTATAACGTATAACGTATAACGTATAACGGATAACGTATAACGTATAACGTATAACGTATATCGTATACCGTATAACGTATAACGTATAACGTATAAGGTACAACGAATAAAGTATAACGTATAACGTATAACGTATAACGTATATCGTATAACGTATAACGTATGACGTATAACGTATGACGTATAACATATAACGTATAACGTATAACGTATAACGTATAACGTATAACTTATAACGTAAAACGTATAACGCATAACGTATAACGTATAACGTGTAACGAAGAACGTATAACGAATAGCGTAAAACGTATTACGTATTACATATTTCGTATAACGTATAACGTGTATCGTATAACTTATGACGTATAACTTATAACGTATGACGTATAACGTATAACGTGTAACGAATAACGCAAAACGTATAACGCATAACGTATAACGTATAACGTGTAACGAAGAACGTATAACGTATAACGTAGAAGTTATAACATATTTCGTATAACGTATTATATAACGTGTATCGTATAACTTATGACGTATAACTTATAACGTATAACGTATAACGTATAACTTGTAACGAAAAACGTATAACGAACAACGTAAAACATATGACGCATTACATATTACGTATAACGTATAACGTAAAACGTATAACGTATAACGTATAACGAATAACGTAAAACGTATAACGCATAACGTATAACGTATAACGTGTAACGAAGAACGTATAACGAATAACGTATAACGTATATCGTATAACGTATAGAGTATAACGTATAACGTATGACGTATAACGTATAACGTATAGCGTATAACGTGTAACGTATAACGTATAACGTATAACGTACAACGTATAACGTATAACGTATAACGTATAACGTATAACGTATAACGAATAACGTGAAACGTATAACGCATAACGTATAACGCATAGCGTAATACGTATAACGTATAACCTATGACGTATAACGTATAACGTATAACGTTTTACGTATAACGTATAACGTATAACGAATAACGTATAACGTATAACGTATAACGGATAACGTATAACGTATAACGAATAACGTATAGCGTATAACGTATAACGTATAACGTCTAACGTATAACGTATAACGTATAACGTATAACGTATAACGTATAACGTATAACGTATAACGTATAACGTATAACGTATAACGTATAACATATAACGTATAGCGTATAACGTATAACGTATAACGTATAACGTATAACGTATAACGTATAACGTATAACGTATAACGTATATCGTAAAACGTATAACGTGTAACGTATAACGTATAACGTGTAGCGAAGAACGTATAACGTATAACGTAGAAGTTATAACATATTTCGTATAACGTATTATATAACGTGTATCGTATAACTTATGACGTATAACTTATAACGTATAACGTATAACCTATAACTTGTAACGAAAAACGTATAACGAACAACGTAAAACATATGACGCATTACATATTACGTATAACGTATAACGTAAAACGTATAACGTATAACGTATAACGAATAACGTAAAACGTATAACGCATAACGTATAACGCATAGCGTATAACGTATAACGTATAACCTATGACGTATAACGTATAACGTATAACGTTTCACGTATAACGTATAACGTATAACGTATAACGAATAACGTATAACGTATAACGCATAACATGTAACGTATAACGTATCACGTATAACGTATAACGTATAACGTAAAACGTATAACGCATAACGTATATCGTATACCGTATAACGTATAACGTATATCGCATAACGTATAACGAATAAAGAATAACGTATAACGTATAACCTATGACGTATAACGTATAACGTATGACGTATATCGTATAACGTATAACGTATAACGTATAACGTATAACGTATAACGTATAACGTATAACGTATAACGTATAACGTATAACGTATAACGTATAACGTATAACGTATAACGTATAACGGATAACGTATAACGTATAACGAATAACGTATAGCGTATAACGTATAACGTACAACGTATAACGTATAACGTATAACGTATAACGTATAACGTATAACGTATAACGTATAACGTATAACGTATAACGTATAACGTATAACGTATTCCGTATAACGTGTAACGTATAACGTATAACGTATAACGTATATCGTAAAACGTATAACGTATAACGTATAACGTATAACGTATAACGTATAACGTATAACGTATAACGTATAACGTATAACGTATAACGTATAACGTATACCGTAGAACGTATAACGTATAACGTATAACGTAAATCGTAAAACGTATAACGTATGACGTATAAAGAATAACGTATAACGTATAACGTATAAAGAATAACGTATAACGTATAACATGTAACGAATAACGTAAAACGTATAACGCATAACGTATAACGTATAACGTGTAACGAAGAACGTATAACGAATAACGTATAACGTATATCGTATAACGTAGAACGTATAACGTATAACGTATAACGTATAACGTATAACGTATAACGTATAACGTATAACGTATAACGTATAACGTATAACGTGTAACGTATAACGAATAACGTAAAACGCATAACGTATAACGGATAACGTATAACGTATAACGAATAACGTATAGCGTATAACGTATAACGTATAACGTCTAACGTATAACGTACAACGTATAACGTATAACGTATAACGTATACCGTGTAACGTATAACGTATAACGTGTAACGAAGAACGTATAACGTATAACGTAGAAGTTATAACATATTTCGTATAACGTATTATATAACGTGTATCGTATAACTTATGAAGTATAACTTATAACGTATAACGTATAACGTATAACTTGTAACGAAAAACGTATAACGAACAACGTAAAACATATGACGCATTACATATTACGTATAACGTATAACGTAAAACGTATAACGTATAACGTATAACGAATAACGTAAAACGTATAACGCATAACGTATAACGCATAGCGTATAACGTATAACGTATAACCTATGACGTATAACGTATAACGTATAACGTTTCACGTATAACGTATAACGTATAACGAATAACGTATAACGTATATCGCATAACGTATAACGCATAAAGAATAACGTATAACGTATAACCTATGACGTATAACGTATAACGTATGACGTATATCGTATAACGTATAACGTATAACGTATAACGTATAAAGAATAACGTATAACGTATAACGTATAACGAATAACGTAAAACGTATAACGTATAACGCATAACGTATAACGTATAACGTGTAACGAAGAACGTATAACGAATAACGTATAACGTATATCGTATAACGTAGAACGTATAACGTATAACGTATATCGTAAAACGTATAACGTATAACGTATAACGTATAACGTATAACGTATAACGTATAAGGTATAACGTATAACGTATAACGTATAACGTTTACCGTATAACGTATAACGTATAACGTATAACGTAAATCGTAAAACGTATAACGTATGACGTATAAAGAATAACGTATAACGTATAACGTATAAAGAATAACGTATAACGTATAACGCGTAACGAATAACGTAAAACGTATAACGCATAACGTTTAACGTATATCGTGTAACGAGGAACGTATAACGAATAACGTATAACGTATATCGTATAACGTAGAACGTAGAACGTATAACGTATAACGTATAACGTATAACGTATAACGTATAACGTATAACGTATAACGTATAACGTATAACGTATAACGTATAACGTATAACGTATAACGTATAACGAATAACGTAAAACGTATGACGCATTACATATTACGTATAACGTAGAACGTATAACGTATAACGTATATCGTAAAACGTATAACGTGTAACGTATAACGTATAACGTATAACGTATAACGTATAAAGTATAACGTATAACGTATACCGTATAACGTATAACGTATAACGTATAACGAATAACGTAAAACGTATAACGCACAACGTATAACGTATAACGTGTAACGAAGAACGTATAACGAATAACGTATAACGTATATCGTATAACGTAGAACGTATAACGTATAACGTATAACGTACAACGTATAACGTATAACGTATAACGTATAACGTATAACGTATAACGTATAACGTATAACGTATAACGTATAACGTATAACGTATAACGTATAACGTATAACGTATAACGTATAACGTATAACGTATAACGTATAACGTATAATGTATTACGTATAACGTATAACGTATAACGTATAACGTATAACGTATAACGTATGACGTATAACGTAGAACGTAGAACGTATAACGTATAACGTATATCGTAAAACGTATAACGTATAACGTATAACGTATAACGTATAACGTATAACGTATAACGTATAACGTATAACGTATGACGTATAACGTAGAACGTATATTGTAAAACGTATAACGTATAACGTATAACGTACAACGTATAACGTATAACGTATAACGTATAACGTATAACGTATAACGTGTAACGTATAACGTATAACGTATAACGTATAACGTATAACGTATAACCTATAACGTATAACGTATAACGTATAACGTATAACGTATAACGTAGAACGTAGAACGTATAACCTATAACGGATATCGTAAAGCGTATAACGTATAACGTATAACGTATAACGTATAACGTATAACGTATAACGTATAACGAATAACGTATAACGTAAAACGTATGGCGTATAACGTATAACGTATAACCTATGACGTATAACGTATAACGTATAACGTATAACGTATAACGTATAACGTATAACCTATAACGTATAACGTGTAACGAAGAACGTATAACGAATAACGTAAAACGTATAACGCATAACATGTAACGTATAACGTATCACGTATAACGTATAACGTATAACGTATAACGTATAACGTATAACCTATGACGTATAACGTGTAACGTATAACGTATAACGTATAACGTATAACGTATAACCTATAACGTATAACGTGTAACGAAGGACGTATAACGAATAACGTAAAACGTATAACGCATAACATGTAACGTATAACGTATCACGTATAACGTATAACGTATAACGTAAAACGTATAACGCATAACGTATATCGTATACCGTATAACGTATAACGTATATCGTATAACGTATAACGCATAAAGAATAACGTATAACGTATAACCTATGACGTATAACGTATAACGTATGACGTATATCGTATAACGTATAACGTACAACGTATAACGTATAACGTATGACGTGTAACGTATAACGTATAACGTATAACGTATAACGTATAACGTATAACGTATAACGTATAACGTATAACGTATAACGTATAACGTATAACGTATAACCTATAACGTATACCCTATGACGTATAACGTATGACGTATAACGTATAACGTATCACGAATAACGTAAAACGTATAACGCATAACGTATAACGTATAACGTGTGTCGAAGAACGTATAACGAATAACGTAAAACGTATAACGCATAACATGTAACGTATAACGTATAACGTATAACGTATAACGTATAACGTAAAACGTATAACGCATAACGTATATCGTATACCGTATATCGTATAACGTATATCGTATAACGTATAACGCATAAAGAATAACGTATAACGTATAACCTATGACGTATAACGTATAACGTATAACGTATAACGTATATCGTATAACGTAAAACGTATAACGTATAACGTATAACGCATAACGTATGACGTATAACGTATAACGTATAACGTATAACGTATAACGGATAACGTTTAACGTATAACGTATAACGTATATCATATACCGTATAACGTATAACGTATAACGTATAAGGTACAACGAATAAAGTATAACGTATAACGTATAACGTATAACCTATAACGTATAACGTATAACGTATAACGAATAACGCAAAACGTATAACGCATAATGTATAACGTATAACGTGTAACGAAGAACGTATAACGAATAACGTATAACGTATATCGTATAACGTATAACGTATAACATATAACGTATGACGTATAACATATAACGTATAACGTATAACGTATAACGTATAACGTGTAACTTATAACGTATAACGTATAACGTATAACGTATAACGTATAACGTATAACGTATAACGTATAACGTATAACGTATAACGTATACCGTATGACGTATAACGTATAACGTATCACGAATAACGTAAAACGTATAACGCATAACGTATAACGTATAACGTGTAACGAAGAACGTATAACGTAAAACGTATGACGTATAACGTATAACGTATAACCTATGACGTATAACGTATAACGTATAACGTATAACGTATAACGTATAACGTATAACGTATAACCTATAACGTATAACGTGTAACGAAGAACGTATAACGAATAACGTAAAACGTATAACGCATAACATGTAACGTATAACGTATCACGTATAACGTATAACGTATAACGTATAACGTATAACGTATAACCTATGACGTATAACGTATAACGTATAACGTATAACGTATAACGTATAACGTATAACCTATAACGTATAACGTGTAACGAAGAACGTATAACGAATAACGTAAAACGTATAACGCATAACATGTAACGTATAACGTATCACGTATAACGTATAACGTATAACGTAAAACGTATAACGCATAACGTATATCGTATACCGTATAACGTATAACGTATATCGTATAACGTATAACGCATAAAGAATAACGTATAACGTATAACCTATGACGTATAACGTATAACGTATGACGTATATCGTATAACGTATAACGTACAACGTATAACGTATAACGTATGACGTGTAACGTATAACGTATAACGTATAACGTATAACGTATAACGTATAACGTATAACGTATAACGTATAACGTATAACGTATAACGTATAACGTATAACGTATAACCTATAACGTATACCCTATGACGTATAACGTATGACGTATAACGTATAACGTATCACGAATAACGTAAAACGTATAACGCATAACGTATAACGTATAACGTGTGTCGAAGAACGTATAACGAATAACGTAAAACGTATAACGCATAACATGTAACGTATAACGTATAACGTATAACGTATAACGTATAACGTATAACGTAAAACGTATAACGCATAACGTATATCGTATACCGTATATCGTATAACGTATATCGTATAACGTATAACGCATAAAGAATAACGTATAACGTATAACCTATGACGTATAACGTATAACGTATAACGTATAACGTATATCGTATAACGTAAAACGTATAACGTATAACGTATAACGTATAACGTATGACGTATAACGTATAACGTATAACGTATAACGTATAACGGATAACGTATAACGTATAACGTATAACGTATATCGTATACCGTATAACGTATAACGTATAACGTATAAGGTACAACGAATAAAGTATAACGTATAACGTATAACGTATAACCTATAACGTATAACGTATAACGTATAACGAATAACGCAAAACGTATAACGCATAATGTATAACGTATAACGTGTAACGAAGAACGTATAACGAATAACGTATAACGTATATCGTATAACGTATAACGTATAACGTATAACGTATGACGTATAACATATAACGTATAACGTATAACGTCTAACGTATAACGTATAACTTATAACGTATAACGTATAACGTATAACGTATAACGTATAACGTATAACGTATAACGTATACCGTATGACGTATAACGTATAACGTATCACGAATAACGTAAAACGTATAACGCATAACGTATAACGTATAACGTGTAACGAAGAACGTATAACGAATAGCGTAAAACGTATTACGTATTACATATTTCGTATAACGTATAACGTGTATCGTATAACTTATGACGTATAACTTATAACGTATGACGTATAACGTATAACGTGTAACGAATAACGCAAAACGTATAACGCATAACGTATAACGTATAACGTGTAACGAAGAACGTATAACGTATAACGTAGAAGTTATAACATATTTCGTATAACGTATTATATAACGTGTATCGTATAACTTATGACGTATAACTTATAACGTATAACGTATAACGTATAACTTGTAACGAAAAACGTATAACGAACAACGTAAAACATATGACGCATTACATATTACGTATAACGTATAACGTAAAACGTATAACGTATAACGTATAACGAATAACGTAAAACGTATAACGCATAACGTATAACGTATAACGTGTAACGAAGAACGTATAACGAATAACGTATAACGCATATCGTATAACGTATAACGTATAACGTATAACGTATAACGTATAACGTATACCGTATAACGTATAACGTATAACGTATAACGTAAATCGTAAAACGTATAACGTATGACGTATAAAGAATAACGTATAACGTATAACGTATAAAGAATAACGTATAACGTATAACGCGTAACGAATAACGTAAAACGTATAACGCATAACGTATAACGTATAACGTGTAACGAAGAACGTATAACGAATAACGTATAACGTATATCGTATAACGTAGAACGTATAACGTATAACGTATAACGTAGAACGTATAACGTATAACGTATAACGTATAACGTATAACGTGTAACGTATAACGAATAACGTAAAACGTATGACGCATTACATACTACGTATAACGTAGAACGTATAACGTATAACGTATATCGTAAAACGTATAACGTATAACGTATAACGTATAACGTGTAACGTATAACGAATAACGTAAAACGTATGACGCATTACATATTACGTATAACGTAGAACGTATAACGTATAACGTATATCGTAAAACGTATAACGTATAACGTATAACGTATAACGTATAACGTATAACGTATAACGTATAACGTATACCGTATAACGTATAACGTATAACGTATAACGTATAACGTATATCGTAAAACGTATAACGTATAACGTATAACGTATAACGTATAACGTATAACGTATAACGTATAACGTATAACGTATAACGTATAACGTATACCGTATAACGTATAACGTATAACGTATATCGTATAACGTATAACGTATAACGTATAACGTATAACGTATAACGTATAACGTATACCGTATAACGTATAACGTATAACGTATAACGTAAATCGTAAAACGTATAACGTATGACGTATAAAGAATAACGTATAACGTATAACGTATAAAGAATAACGTATAACGTATAACGCGAAACGAATAACGTAAAACGTATAACGCATAACGTATAACGTATAACGTGTAACGAAGAACGTATAACGAATAACGTATAACGTATATCGTATAACGTA
Source organism: Ptiloglossa arizonensis (assembly GCF_051014685.1). Classification (NCBI taxonomy): domain Eukaryota; kingdom Metazoa; phylum Arthropoda; class Insecta; order Hymenoptera; family Colletidae; genus Ptiloglossa; species Ptiloglossa arizonensis. Next base: position 410,932 of record NW_027478656.1, read on the forward strand.
GAACGTATAACGTATAACGTATAACGTATAACGTATAACGTATAACGTATAACGTATAACGTATAACGTATAACGTGTAACGTATAACGAATAACGTAAAACGTATGACGCATTACATATTACGTATAACGTAGAACGTGTAACGTATAACGTATATCGTAAAACGTATAACGTATAACGTATAACGTATAACGTATAACGTATAACGTGTAACGTATAACGAATAACGTAAAACGTATGACGCATTACATATTACGTATAACGTAGAACGTATAACGTATAACGTATATCGTAAAACGTATAACGTATAACGTATAACGTATAACGTATAACGTATAACGTATAACGTATAACGTATAACGTATAACGTATAACGTATAACGTATAACGTATAACGTATAACGTATACCGTATAATGTATAACGTATAACATATAACGTATAACGTATAACGTATAACGTATAACGTATACCGTATAACGTATAACGTATAACGTATAACGTATAACGTATAACGTATAACGTATTACGTATAACGTATAACGTATAACGTATAACGTATAACGTATAACGAATAACGTATAACGTAAAACGTATGACGTATAACGTATAACGTATAACCTATGACGTATAACGTATAACGTATAACGTATAACGTATAACGTATAACGTATAACCTATAACATATAACGTGTAACGAAGAACGTATAACGAATAACGTAAAACGTATAACGCATAACATGTAACGTATAACGTATCACGTATAACGTATAACGTATAACGTAAAACGTATAACGCATAACGTATATCGTATACCGTATAACGTATAACGTATATCGTATAACGTATAACGCATAAAGAATAACGTATAACGTATAACCTATGACGTATAACGTATAACGTATGACGTATAACGTATAACGTATTACGTATAACGTATAACGTATAACGTATAACGTATAACGTATAACGTATAACGTATGACGTATAACGTAGAACGTAGAACGTATAACGTATAACGTATATCGTAAAACGTATAACGTATAACGTATAACGTATAACGTATAACGTATAACGTATAACGTATAACGTATAACGTATGACGTATAACGTAGAACGTATATTGTAAAACGTATAACGTATAACGTATAACGTACAACGTATAACGTATAACGTATAACGTATAACGTATAACGTATAACGTGTAACGTATAACGTATAACGTATAACGTATAACGTATAACGTATAACCTATAACGTATAACGTATAACGTATAACGTATAACGTATAACGTAGAACGTAGAACGTATAACCTATAACGGATATCGTAAAACGTATAACGTATAACGTATAACGTATAACGTATAACGTAGAACGTAGAACGTATAACCTATAACGGATATCGTAAAACGTATAACGTATAACGTATAACGTATAACGTATAACGTATAACGTATAACGTATAACGTATAACGTATAACGAATAACGTATAACGTAAAACGTATGACGTATAACGTATAACGTATAACCTATGACGTATAACGTTTAACGTATAACGTATAACGTATAACGTATAACGTATAACCTATAACGTATAACGTGTAACGAAGAACGTATAACGAATAACGTAAAACGTATAACGCATAACATGTAACGTATAACGTATCACGTATAACGTATAACGTATAACGTATAACGTATAACGTATAACCTATGACGTATCACGTATAACGTATAACGTATAACGTATAACGTATAACGTATAACCTATAACGTATAACGTGTAACGAAGGACGTATAACGAATAACGTAAAACGTATAACGCATAACATGTAACGTATAACGTATCACGTATAACGTATAACGTATAACGTAAAACGTATAACGCATAACGTATATCGTATACCGTATAACGTATAACGTATATCGTATAACGTATAACGCATAAAGAATAACGTATAACGTATAACCTATGACGTATAACGTATAACGTATGACGTATATCGTATAACGTATAACGTACAACGTATAACGTATAACGTATGACGTGTAACGTATAACGTATAACGTATAACGTATAACGTATAACGTATAACGTATAACGTATAACGTATAACGTATAACGTATAACGTATAACGTATAACGTATAACCTATAACGTATACCCTATGACGTATAACGTATGACGTATAACGTATAACGTATCACGATTAACGTAAAACGTATAACGCATAACGTATAACGTATAACGTGTGTCGATGAACGTATAACGAATAACGTAAAACGTATAACGCATAACATGTAACGTATAACGTATAACGTATAACGTATAACGTATAACGTAAAACGTATAACGCATAACGTATATCGTATACCGTATATCGTATAACGTATATCGTATAACGTATAACGCATAAAGAATAACGTATAACGTATAACCTATGACGTATAACGTATAACGTATAACGTATAACGTATATCGTATAACGTAAAACGTATAACGTATAACGTATAACGTATAACGTATAACGTATGACGTATAACGTATAACGTATAACGTATAACGTATAACGGATAACGTATAACGTATAACGTATAACGTATATCGTATACCGTATAACGTATAACGTATAACGTATAAGGTACAACGAATAAAGTATAACGTATAACGTATAACGTATAACCTATAACGTATAACGTATAACGTATAACGAATAACGCAAAACGTTTAACGCATAATGTATAACGTATAACGTGTAACGAAGAACGTATAACGAATAACGTATAACGTATATCGTATAACGTATAACGTATAACGTATAACGTATGACGTATAACATATAGCGTATAACGTATAACGTATAACGTATAACGTATAACTTGTAACGTATAACGTATAACGTATAACGTATAACGTATAACGTATAACGTATAACGTATAACGTATAACGTATAACGTATACCGTATGACGTATAACGTATAACGTATCACGAATAACGTAAAACGTATAACGCATAACGTATAACGTATAACGTGTAACGAAGAACGTATAACGTAAAACATATGACGTATAACGTATAACGTATAACCTATGACGTATAACGTATAACGTATAACGTATAACGTATAACGTATAACGTATAACCTATAACGTATAACGTGTAACGAAGAACGTATAACGAATAACGTAAAACGTATAACGCATAACATGTAACGTATAACGTATCACGTATAACGTATAACGTATAACGTATAACGTATAACGTATAACCTATGACGTATAACGTATAACGTATAACGTATAACGTATAACGTATAACGTATAACCTATAACGTATAACGTGTAACGAAGAACGTATAACGAATAACGTAAAACGTATAACGCATAACATGTAACGTATAACGTATCACGTATAACGTATAACGTATAACGTAAAACGTATAACGCATAACGTATATCGTATACCGTATAACGTATAACGTATATCGTATAACGTATAACGCATAAAGAATAACGTATAACGTATAACCTATGACGTATAACGTATAACGTATGACGTATATCGTATAACGTATAACGTACAACGTATAACGTATATCGTATGACGTGTAACGTATAACGTATAACGTATAACGTATAACGTATAACGTATAACGTATAACGTATAACGTATAACGTATAACGTATAACGTATAACGTATAACGTATAACGTATAACGTATAACGTATAACGTATAACCTATAACGTATACCCTATGACGTATAACGTATGACGTATAACGTATAACGTATCACGAATAACGTAAAACGTATAACGCATAACGTATAACGTATAACGTGTGTCGAAGAACGTATAACGAATAACGTAAAACGTATAACGCATAACATGTAACGTATAACGTATAACGTATAACGTATAACGTATAACGTATAACGTAAAACGTATAACGCATAACGTATATCGTATACCGTATATCGTATAACGTATATCGTATAACGTATAACGCATAAAGAATAACGTATAACGTATAACCTATGACGTATAACGTATAACGTATAACGTATAACGTATATCGTATAACGTAAAACGTATAACGTATAACGTATAACGTATAACGTATAACGTATGACGTATAACGTATAACGTATAACGTATAACGTATAACGGATAACGTATAACGTATAACGTATAACGTATATCGTATACCGTATAACGTATAACGTATAACGTATAAGGTACAACGAATAAAGTATAACGTATAACGTATAACGTATAACCTATAACGTATAACGTATAACGTATAACGAATAACGCAAAACGTATAACGCATAATGTATAACGTATAACGTGTAACGAAGAACGTAAAACGAATAACGTATAACGTATATCGTATAACGTATAACGTATAACGTATAACGTATGACGTATAACATATAACGTATAACGTATAACGTATAACGTATAACGTATAACGTGTAACGGAGAACGTATAACGAATAACGTATAACGTATATCGTATAACGTAGAACGTATAACGTATAACGTATAACGTATAACGTATAACGTATAACGTATAACGTGTAACGTATAACGAATAACGTAAAACGTATGACGCATTACATATTACGTGTAACGTAGAACGTATAACGTATAACGTATATCGTAAAACGTATAACGTATAACGTATAACGCATAACGTATATCGTATACCGTATAACGTATAACGTATATCGTATAACGTATAACGCATAAAGAATAACGTATAACGTATAACCTATGACGTATAACGTATAACGTATGACGTATAACGTATAACGTATTACGTATAACGTATAACGTATAACGTATAACGTATAACGTATAACGTATGACGTATAACGTAGAACGTAGAACGTATAACGTATAACGTATATCGTAAAACGTATAACGTATAACGTATAACGTATAACGTATAACGTATAACGTATAACGTATAAAGTATAACGTATGACGTATAACGTAGAACGTATATTGTAAAACGTATAACGTATAACGTATAACGTACAACGTATAACGTATAACGTATAACGTATAACGTATAACGTATAACGTATAACGTGTAACGTATAACGTATAACGTATAACGTATAACGTATAACGTATAACCTATAACGTATAACGTATAACGTATAACGTATAACGTATAACGTAGAACGTAGAACGTATAACCTATAACGGATATCGTAAAACGTATAACGTATAACGTATAACGTATAACGTATAACGTATAACGTATAACGTATAACGAATAACGTATAACGTAAAACGTATGACGTATAACGTATAACGTATAACCTATGACGTATAACGTATAACGTATAACGTATAACGTATAACGTATAACGTATAACGTATAACCTATAACGCATAACGTATATCGTATACCGTATAACGTATAACGTATATCGTATAACGTATAACGCATAAAGAATAACGTATAACGTATAACCTATGACGTATAACGTATAACGTATGACGTATAACGTATAACGTATTACGTATAACGTATAACGTATAACGTATAACGTATAACGTATAACGTATGACGTATAACGTAGAACGTAGAACGTATAACGTATAACGTATATCGTAAAACGTATAACGTATAACGTATAACGTATAACGTATAACGTATAACGTATAACGTATAACGTATAACGTATAACGTATGACGTATAACGTAGAACGTATATTGTAAAACGTATAACGTATAACGTATAACGTACAACGTATAACGTATAACGTATAACGTATAACGTATAACGTATAACGTGTAACGTATAACGTATAACGTATAACGTATAACGTATAACGTATAACCTATAACGTATAACGTATAACGTATAACGTATAACGTATAACGTAGAACGTAGAACGTATAACCTATAACGGATATCGTAAAACGTATAACGTATAACGTATAACGTATAACGTATAACGTATAACGTATAACGTATAACGAATAACGTATAACGTAAAACGTATGACGTATAACGTATAACGTATAACCTATGACGTATAACGTATAACGTATAACGTATAACGTATAACGTATAACGTATAACGTATAACCTATAACGTATAACGTGTAACGAAGAACGTATAACGAATAACGTAAAACGTATAACGCATAACATGTAACGTATAACGTGTCACGTATAACGTATAACGTATAACGTATAACGTATAACGTATAACGTATAACCTATGACGTATAACGTATAACGTATAACGTATAACGTATAACGTATAACGTATAACCTATAACGTATAACGTGTAACGAAGGACGTATAACGAATAACGTAAAACGTATAACGCATAACATGTAACGTATAACGTATAACGTATAAGGTACAACGAATAAAGTATAACGTATAACGCATAACGTATATCGTATACCGTATATCGTATGACGTATATCGTATAACGTATAACGCATAAAGAATAACGTATAACGTATAACATATGACGTATAACGTATAACGTATAACGTATAACGTATATCGTATAACGTAAAACGTATAACGTATAACGTATAACGTATAACGTATGACGTATAACGTATAACGTATAACGTATAACGTATAACGGATAACGTATAACGTATAACGTATAACGTATATCGTATACCGTATAACGTATAACGTATAACGTATAAGGTACAACGAATAAAGTATAACGTATAACGTATAACGTATAACCTATAACGTATAACGTATAACGTATAACGAATAACGCAAAACGTATAACGCATAATGTATAACGTATAACGTGTAACGAAGAACGTATAACGAATAACGTATAACGTATATCGTATAACGTATAACGTATAACGTATAACGTATGACGTATAACATATAACGTATAACGTATAACGTATAACGTATAACGTATACCGTATAACGTATAACGTATAACGTATAACGTATAACGTATAACGTATAACGTATTACGTATAACGTATACCGTATAACGTATAACGTATAACGTATAACGTATAACGTATAACGTATAACGTATTACGTATAACGTATAACGTATAACGTATAACGTATAACGTATAACGAATAACGTATAACGTAAAACGTATGACGTATAACGTATAACGTATAACCTATGACGTATAACGTATAACGTATAACGTATAACGTATAACGTATAACGTATAACCTATAACATATAACGTGTAACGAAGAACGTATAACGAATAACGTAAAACGTATAACGCATAACATGTAACGTATAACGTATCACGTATAACGTATAACGTATAACGTAAAACGTATAACGCATAACGTATATCGTATACCGTATAACGTATAACGTATATCGTATAACGTATAACGCATAAAGAATAACGTATAACGTATAACCTATGACGTATAACGTATAACGTATGACGTATAACGTATAACGTATTACGTATAACGTATAACGTATAACGTATAACGTATAACGTATAACGTATGACGTATAACGTAGAACGTAGAACGTATAACGTATAACGTATATCGTAAAACGTATAACGTATAACGTATAACGTATAACGTATAACGTATAACGTATAACGTATAACGTATAACGTATGACGTATACCGTAGAACGTATATTGTAAAACGTATAACGTATAACGTATAACGTAAAACGTATAACGTATAACGTATAACGTATAACGTATAACGTATAACGTGTAACGTATAACGTATAACGTATAACGTATAACGTATAACGTATAACCTATAACGTATAACGTATAACGTATAACGTATAACGTATAACGTAGAACGTAGAACGTATAACCTATAACGGATATCGTAAAACGTATAACGTATAACGTATAACGTATAACGTATAACGTATAACGTATAACGTATAACGAATAACGTATAACGTAAAACGTATGACGTATAACGTATAACGTATAACCTATGACGTATAACGTATAACGTATAACGTATAACGTATAACGTATAACGTATAACGTATAACGTATAACGTATAACCTATAACGCATAACGTATATCGTATACCGTATAACGTATAACGTATATCGTATAACGTATAACGCATAAAGAATAACGTATAACGTATAACCTATGACGTATAACGTATAACGTATAACGTATAACGTATAACGTATAATGTAAAACGTATAACGCATAACGTATATCGTATACCGTATATCGTATAACGTATATCGTATAACGTATAACGCATAAAGAATAACGTATAACCTATAACCTAATACGTATAACGTATAACGTATAACGTATAACGTATATCGTATAACGTAAAACGTATAACGTATAACGTATAACGTATAACGTATGACGTATAACGTATAACGTATAACGTATAACGTATAACGGATAACGTATAACGTATAACGTATAACGTATATCGTATACCGTATAACGTATAACGTATAACGTATAAGGTACAACGAATAAAGTATAACGTATAACGTATAACGTATAACCTATAACGTATAACGTATAACGTGTAACGTATAACGAATAACGTAAAACGTATGACGCATTACATACTACGTATAACGTAGAACGTATAACGTATAACGTATATCGTAAAACGTATAACGTATAACGTATAACGTATAACGTGTAACGTATAACGAATAACGTAAAACGTATGACGCATTACATATTACGTATAACGTAGAACGTATAACGTATAACGTATATCGTAAAACGTATAACGTATAACGTATAACGTATAACGTATAACGTATAACGTATAACGTATAACGTATACCGTATAACGTATAACGTATAACGTATAACGTATAACGTATATCGTAAAACGTATAACGTATAACGTATAACGTATAACGTATAACGTATAACGTATAACGTATAACGTATAACGTATAACGTATACCGTATAACGTATAACGTATAACGTATATCGTATAACGTATAACGTATAACGTATAACGTATAACGTATAACGTATAACGTATACCGTATAACGTATAACGTATAACGTATAACGTAAATCGTAAAACGTATAACGTATGACGTATAAAGAATAACGTATAACGTATAAAGTATAAAGAATAACGTATAACGTATAACGCGTAACGAATAACGTAAAACGTATAACGCATAACGTATAACGTATAACGTGTAACGAAGAACGTATAACGAATAACGTATAACGTATATCGTATAACGTAGAACGTATAACGTATAACGTATAACGTATAACGTATAACGTATAACGTATAACGTATAACGTATAACGTATAACGTGTAACGTATAACGAATAACGTAAAACGTATGACGCATTACATATTACGTATAACGTAGAACGTATAACGTATAACGTATATCGTAAAACGTATAACGTATAACGTATAACGTATAACGTATAACGTGTAACGTATAACGAATAACGTAAAACGTATGACGCATTACATATTACGTATAACGTAGAACGTATAACGTATAACGTATATCGTAAAACGTATAACGTATAACGTATAACGTATAACGTATAACGTATAACGTATAACGTATAACGTATAACGTATAACGTATAACGTATAACGTATACCGTATAATGTATAACGTATAACGTAGAACGTATAACGTATAACGTATAACGTATAACGTATACCGTATAACGTATAACGTATAACGTATAACGTATAACGTATAACGTATAACGTATTACGTATAACGTATAACGTATAACGTATAACGTATAACGTATAACGAATAACGTATAACGTAAAACGTATGACGTATAACGTATAACGTATAACCTATGACGTATAACGTATAACGTATAACGCATAACGTATAACGTATAACGTATAACCTATAACATATAACGTGTAACGAAGAACGTATAACGAATGACGTAAAACGTATAACGCATAACATGTAACGTATAACGTATCACGTATAACGTATAACGTATAACGTATAACGTAAAACGTATAACGCATAACGTATATCGTATACCGTATAACGTATAACGTATATCGTATAACGTATAACGCATAAAGAATAACGTATAACGTATAACCTATGACGTATAACGTATAACGTATGACGTATAACGTATAACGTATTACGTATAACGTATAACGTATAACGTATAACGTATAACGTATAACGTATGACGTATAACGTAGAACGTAGAACGTATAACGTATAACGTATATCGTAAAACGTATAACGTATAACGTATAACGTATAACGTATAACGTATAACGTATAACGTATAACGTGTAACGTATGACGTATAACGTAGAACGTATATTGTAAAACGTATAACGTATAACGTATAACGTACAACGTATAACGTATAACGTATAACGTATAACGTATAACGTATAACGTGTAACGTATAACGTATAACGTATAACGTATAACGTATAACGTATAACCTATAACGTATAACGTATAACGTATAACGTATAACGTATAACGTATAACGTAGAACGTAGAACGTATAACCTATAACGGATATCGTAAAACGTATAACGTATAACGTATAACGTATAACGTATAACGTATAACGTATAACGTATAACGAATAACGTATAACGTAAAACGTATGACGTATAACGTATAACGTATAACCTATGACGTATAACGTATAACGCATAACGTATAACGTATAACGTATAACGTATAACCTATAACGTATAACGTGTAACGAAGAACGTATAACGAATAACGTATAACGTATAACGCATAACATGTAACGTATAACGTATCACGTATAACGTATAACGTATAACGTATAACGTATAACGTATAACCTATGACGTATAACGTATAACGTATAACGTATAACGTATAACGTATTACGTATAACGTATAACGTATAACGTATAACGTATAACGTATAACGTATAACGTATGACGTATAACGTAGAACGTAGAACGTATAACGTATAACGTATATCGTAAAACGTATAACGTATAACGTATAACGTATAACGTATAACGTATAACGTATAACGTATAACGTGTAACGTATGACGTATAACGTCGAACGTATATTGTAAAACGTATAACGTATAACGTATAACGTACAACGTATAACGTATAACGTATAACGTATAACGTATAACGTATAACGTGTAACGTATAACGTATAACGTATAACGTATAACGTATAACGTATAACCTATAACGTATAACGTATAACGTATAACGTATAACGTATAACGTAGAACGTAGAACGTATAACCTATAACGGATATCGTAAAACGTATAACGTATAACGTATAACGTATAACGTATAACGTATAACGTATAACGTATAACGAATAACGTATAACGTAAAACGTATAACGTATAACGTATAACGTATAACCTATGACGTATAACGTATAACGTATAACGTATATCGTATAACGTATAACGTATAACCTATAACGTATAACGTGTAACGAAGAACGTATAACGAATAACGTAAAACGTATAACGCATAACATGTAACGTATAACGTATCACGTATAACGTATAACGTATAACGTATAACGTATAACGTATAACCTATGACGTATAACGTATAACGTATAACGTATAACGTATAACGTATAACGTATAACGTATAACGTATAACGTATAACCTATAACGTATAACGTGTAACGAAGGACGTATAACGAATAACGTAAAACGTATAACGCATAACATGTAACGTATAACGTATCACGTATAACGTATAACGTATAACGTAAAACGTATAACGCATAACGTATATCGTATACCGTATAACGTATAACGTATATCGTATAACGTATAACGCATAAGGAATAACGTATAACGTATAACCTATGACGTATAACGTATAACGTATGACGTATAACGTATAACGTATGACGTGTAACGTATAACGTATAACGTATAACGTATAACGTATAACGTATAACGTATAACGTATAACGTATAACGTATAACGTATAACGTATAACGTATAACGTATAACCTATAACGTATACCCTATGACGTATAACGTATGACGTATAACGTATAACGTATCACGAATAACGTAAAACGTATAACGCATAACGTATAACGTATAACGTGTGTCGATGAACGTATAACGAATAACGTAAAACGTATAACGCATAACATGTAACGTATAACGTATAACGTATAACGTATAACGTATAACGTAAAACGTATAACGCATAACGTATATCGTATACCGTATATCGTATAACGTATATCGTATAACGTATAACGCATATAGAATAACGTATAACGTATAACCTATGACGTATAACGTATAACGTATAACGTATAACGTATAACGTATATCGTATAACGTAAAACGTATAACGTATAACGTATAACGTATAACGTATGACGTATAACGTATAACGTATAACGTATAACGTATAACGGATAACGTATAACGTATAACGTATAACGTATATCGTATACCGTATAACGTATAACGTATAACGTATAAGGTACAACGAATAAAGTATAACGTATAACGTATAACGTATAACCTATAACGTATAACGTATAACGTATAACGAATAACGCAAAACGTATAACACATAATGTATAACGTATAACGTGTAACGAAGAACGTATAACGAATAACGTATAACGTATATCGTATAACGTATAACGTATCACGAATAACGTAAAACGTATAACGCATAACGTATAACGTATAACGTGTAACGAAGAACGTATAACGTAAAACGTATGACGTATAACGTATAACGTATAACCTATGACGTATAACGTATAACGTATAACGTATAACGTATAACGTATAACGTATAACCTATAACGTATAACGTGTAACGAAGAACGTATAACGAATAACGTAAAACGTATAACGCATAACATGTAACGTATAACGTATCACGTATAACGTATAACGTATAACGTATAACGTATAACGTATAACCTATGACGTATAACGTATAACGTATAACGTATAACGTATAACGTATAACGTATAACCTATAACGTATAACGTGTAACGAAGAACGTATAACGAATAACGTAAAACGTATAACGCATAACATGTAACGTATAACGTAACACGTATAACGTATAACGTATAACGTAAAACGTATAACGCATAACGTATATCGTATACCGTATAACGTATAACGTATATCGTATAACGTATAACGCATAAAGAATAACGTATAACGTATAACCTATGACGTATAACGTATAACGTATGACGTATATCGTATAACGTATAACGTACAACGTATAACGTATAACGTATGACGTGTAACGTATAACGTATAACGTATAACGTATAACGTATAACGTATAACGTGTAACGTATAACGTATAACGTATAACGTATAACGTATAACGTATAACGTATAACGTATAACGTATAACGTATAACGTATAACCTATAACGTATAACGTATAACGTATAACGTATAACGTATAACGTAGAACGTAGAACGTATAACCTATAACGGATATCGTAAAACGTATAACGTATAACGTATAACGTATAACGTATAACGTATAACGTATAACGTATAACGTATAACCTATAACGTATAACGTATAACGTATAACGTATAACGTATAACGTAGAACGTAGAACGTATAACCTATAACGGATATCGTAAAACGTATAACGTATAACGTATAACGTATAACGTATAACGTATAACGTATAACGAATAACGTAAAACGTATGACGCATTACATATTACGTATAACGTAGAACGTATAACGTATAACGTATATCGTAAAACGTATAACGTATAACGTATAACGTATAACGTATAACGTATAACGTATAACGTATAACGTATAACGTATAACGTATAACGTATAACGTATACCGTATAATGTATAACGTATAACGTAGAACGTATAACGTATAACGTATAACGTATAACGTATACCGTATAACGTATAACGTATAACGTATAACGTATAACGTATAACGTATAACGTATTACGTATAACGTATAACGTATAACGTATAACGTATAACGTATAACGAATAACGTATAACGTAAAACGTATGACGTATAACGTATAACGTATAACCTATGACGTATAACGTATAACGTATAACGCATAACGTATAACGTATAACGTATAACCTATAACATATAACGTGTAACGAAGAACGTATAACGAATGACGTAAAACGTATAACGCATAACATGTAACGTATAACGTATCACGTATAACGTATAACGTATAACGTATAACGTAAAACGTATAACGCATAACGTATATCGTATACCGTATAACGTATAACGTATATCGTATAACGTATAACGCATAAAGAATAACGTATAACGTATAACCTATGACGTATAACGTATAACGTATGACGTATAACGTATAACGTATTACGTATAACGTATAACGTATAACGTATAACGTATAACGTATAACGTATGACGTATAACGTAGAACGTAGAACGTATAACGTATAACGTATATCGTAAAACGTATAACGTATAACGTATAACGTATAACGTATAACGTATAACGTATAACGTATAACGTGTAACGTATGACGTATAACGTAGAACGTATATTGTAAAACGTATAACGTATAACGTATAACGTACAACGTATAACGTATAACGTATAACGTATAACGTATAACGTATAACGTGTAACGTATAACGTATAACGTATAACGTATAACGTATAACGTATAACCTATAACGTATAACGTATAACGTATAACGTATAACGTATAACGTATAACGTAGAACGTAGAACGTATAACCTATAACGGATATCGTAAAACGTATAACGTATAACGTATAACGTATAACGTATAACGTATAACGTATAACGTATAACGAATAACGTATAACGTAAAACGTATGACGTATAACGTATAACGTATAACCTATGACGTATAACGTATAACGCATAACGTATAACGTATAACGAATAACGTAAAACGTATAACGCATAACATGTAACGTATAACGTATAACGTATAACGTATAACGTATAACGTATAACGTATAACGTAAAACGTATAACGCATAACGTATATCGTATACCGTATATCGTATAACGTATATCGTATAACGTATAACGCATAAAGAATAACGTATAACGTATAACCTATGACGTATAACGTATAACGTATAACGTATAACGTATATCGTATAACGTAAAACGTATAACGTATAACGTATAACGTATAACGTATGACGTATAACGTATAACGTATAACGTATAACGTATAACGGATAACGTATAACGTATAACGTATAACGTATAACGTATATCGTATACCGTATAACGTATAACGTATAACGTATAAGGTACAGCGAATAAAGTATAACGTATAACGTATAACGTATAACCTATAACGCATAACGTATAACGTATAACGAATAACGCAAAACGTATAACGCATAATGTATAACGTATAACGTGTAACGAAGAACGTATAACGAATAACGTATAACGTATATCGTATAACGTATAACGTATAACGTATAACGTATGACGTATAACATATAACGTATAACGTATAACGTATAACGTATAACGTATAACTTATAACGTATAACGTATAACGTATAACGTATAACGTATAACGTATAACGTATAACGTATAACGTATAACGAATAACGTGAAACGTATAACGCATAACGTATAACGCATAGCGTATAACGTATAACGTATAACCTATGACGTATAACGTATAACGTATAACGTTTTACGTATAACGTATCACGAATAACGTAAAACGTATAACGCATAACGTATAACGTATAACGTGTAACGAAGAACGTATAACGAATAGCGTAAAACGTATTACGTATTACATATTTCGTATAACGTATAACGTGTATCGTATAACTTATGACGTATAACTTATAACGTATGACGTATAACGTATAACGTGTAACGAATAACGCAAAACGTATAACGCATAACGTATAACGTATAACGTGTAACGAAGAACGTATAACGTATAACGTAGAAGTTATAACATATTTCGTATAACGTATTATATAACGTGTATCGTATAACTTATGACGTATAACTTATAACGTATAACGTATAACGTATAACTTGTAACGAAAAACGTATAACGAACAACGTAAAACATATGACGCATTACATATTACGTATAACGTATAACGTAAAACGTATAACGTATAACGTATAACGAATAACGTAAAACGTATAACGCATAACGTATAACGTATAACGTGTAACGAAGAACGTATAACGAATAACGTATAACGTATATCGTATAACGTATAGAGTATAACGTATAACGTATGACGTATAACGTATAACGTATAGCGTATAACGTGTAACGTATAACGTATAACGTATAACGTACAACGTATAACGTATAACGTATAACGTATAACGTATAACGTATAACGAATAACGTGAAACGTATAACGCATAACGTATAACGCATAGCGTATAACGTATAACGTATAACCTATGACGTATAACGTATAACGTATAACGTTTTACGTATAACGTATAACGTATAACGTATAACGTATAACGTATAACCTATAACGTATAACGTGTAACGAAGAACGTATATCGAATAACGTAAAACGTATAACGCATAACATGTAACGTATAACGTATCACGTATAACGTATAACGTATAACGTAGAACGTATAACGCATAACGTATATCGTATACCGTATAACGTATAACGTATATCGTATAACGTATAACGCATAAAGAATAACGTATAACGTATAACCTATGACGTATAACGTATAACGTATGACGTATATCGTATAACGTATAACGTACAACGTATAACGTATAACGTATGACGTGTAACGTATAACGTATCACGTATAACGTATAACGTATAACGTATAACGTATAACGTATAACGTATAACGTATAACGTATAACATATAACGTATAACGTATAACGTATAACGTATAACCTATAACGTATACCCTATGACGTATAACGTATGACGTATAACGTATAACGTATCACGAATAACGTAAAACGAATAACGCATAACGTATAACGTATAACGTGTGTCGAAGAACGTATAACGAATAACTTAAAACGTATAACGCATAACATGTAACGTATAACGTATAACGTATAACGTATAACGTATAACGTAAAACGTATAACGCATAACGTATATCGTATACCGTATATCGTATAACGTATATCGTATAACGTATAACGCATAAAGAATAACGTATAACGTATAACCTATGACGTATAAAGTATAACGTATAACGTATAACGTATATCGTATAACGTAAAACGTATAACGTATAACGTATAACGTATAACGTATGACGTATAACGTATAACGTATAACGTATAACGTATAACGGATAACGTATAACGTATAACGTATAACGTATATCGTATACCGTATAACGTATAACGTATAACGTATAAGGTACAACGAATAAAGTATAACGTATAACGTATAACGTATAACCTATAACGTATAACGTATAACGTATAACCTATAACGTATAACGAATAACGTATAACGAATAACGCAAAACGTATAACGCATAATGTATAACGTATAACGTGTAACGAAGAACGTATAACGAATAACGCATAACGTATAACGTATAACGTGTGTCGAAGAACGTATAACGAATAACGTAAAACGTATAACGCATAACATGTAACGTATAACGTATAACGTATAACGTATAACGTATAACGTAAAACGTATAACGCATAACGTATATCGTATACCGTATATCGTATAACGTATATCGTATAACGTATAACGCATAAAGAATAACGTATAACGTATAACCTATGACGTATAAAGTATAACGTATAACGTATAACGTATATCGTATAACGTAAAACGTATAACGTATAACGTATAACGTATAACGTATAACGTATGACGTATAACGTATAACGTATAACGTATAACGTATAACGGATAACGTATAACGTATAACGTATAACGTATATCGTATACCGTATAACGTATAACGTATAACGTATAAGGTACAACGAATAAAGTATAACGTATAACGTATAACGTATAACCTATAACGTATAACGTATAACGTATAACCTATAACGTATAACGAATAACGTATAACGAATAACGCAAAACGTATAACGCATAATGTATAACGTATAACGTGTAACGAAGAACGTATAACGAATAACGTATAACGTATAACGTATAACGAATAACGTATAACGTAAAACGTATGACGTATAACGTATAACGTATAACCTATGACGTATAACGTATAACGTATAACGTATAACGTATAACGTATAACGTATAACGTATAACGTATAACGTATAACGAATAACGTATAACGTAAAACGTATGACGTATAACGTATAACGTATAACCTATGACGTATAACGTATAACGTATAACGTATAACGTATAACGTATAACGTATAACCTATAACGTATAACGTGTAGCGAAGAACGTATAACGAATAACGTAAAACGTATAACGCATAACATGTAACGTATATCGTATAACGTATAACGTATAACGTATAACGTATAACGTATAACGTATGACGTATAACGTATAACGTATAACGTATAACGTATAACGTATAACGTAGAACGTATAACGCATAACGTATAACGTATAACGGATAACGTATAACGTATAACGTATAACGTATAACGTATAACGTATAACGTATAACGTATAACGTATAACGTATATCGTATAACGTATAACGTATAACGTATAACGTACAACGTATATCGTAAAACGTATAACGTATGACGTATAAAGAATAACGTATAACGTATAACGTATAAAGAATAACGTATAACGTATAACGTATAACGAATAACGTAAAACGTATGACGCATTACATATTACGTATAACGTAGAACGTATAACGTATAACGTATATCGTAAAATGTATAACGTATAACGTATAACGTATAACGTATAACGTATAACGTATAACGAATAACGTAAAACGTATAACGCAAAACGTATAACGTATAACGTGTAACGAAGAACGTATAACGAATAACGTATAACGTATAACTTATAACGTATAACGTATAACGTATAACGTATAACGTATATCGTATAACGTATAGAGTATAACGTATAACGTATGACGTATAACGTATAACGTATAGCGTATAACGTGTAACGTATAACGTATAACGTATAACGTACACCGTATAACGTATAACGTATAACGTATAACGTATAACGTATAACGAATAACGTAAAACGTATAACGCATAACGTATAACGCATAGCGTATAACGTATAACGTATAACCTATGACGTATAACGTATAACGTATAACGTTTTACGTATAACGTATAACGTATAACGAATAACGTATAACGTATAACGTATAACGGATAACGTATAACGTATAACGAATAACGTATAGCGTATAACGTATAACGTATAACGTCTAACGTATAACGTATAACGTATAACGTATAACGTATAACGTAAAGCGTATAACGTATAACGTATAACGTATAACATATAACGTATAGCGTATAACGTATAACGTATAACGTATAACGTATAACGTATAACGTATAACGTATAACGTATAACGTATATCGTAAAACGTATAACGTGTAACGTATAACGTATAACGTGTAACGAAGAACGTATAACGTATAACGTAGAAGTTATAACATATTTCGTATAACGTATTATATAACGTGTATCGTATAACTTATGACGTATAACTTATAACGTATAACGTATAACGTATAACTTGTAACGAAAAACGTATAACGAACAACGTAAAACATATGACGCATTACATATTACGTATAACGTATAACGTAAAACGTATAACGTATAACGTATAACGAATAACGTAAAACGTATAACGCATAACGTATAACGCATAGCGTATAACGTATAACGTATAACCTATGACGTATAACGTATAACGTATAACGTATAACGTATCACGTATAACGTATAACGTATAACGTAAAACGTATAACGCATAACGTATATCGTATACCGTATAACGTATAACGTATATCGCATAACGTATAACGCATAAAGAATAACGTATAACGTATAACCTATGACGTATAACGTATAACGTATGACGTATATCGTATAACGTATAACGTATAACGTATAACGTATAACGTATAACGTATAACGTATAACGTATAACGTATAACGTATAACGTATAACGTATAACGTATAACGTATAACGTATAACGTATAACGTATAACGTATAACGTATAACGTATAACGTATAACGTATAACGTATAACGTATAACGTATACCGTATAACGTATAACGTACGACGTATAACGTATAACGTATCACGAATAACGTAAAACGTATAACGCATAACGTATAACGTATAACGTGTATCGAAGAACGTATAACGAATAACGTAAAACGTATAACGCATAACATGTAACGTATAGCGTATAACGTATAACGTATAACGTATAACGTATAACGTAGAGCGTATAACGCATAACGTATATCGTATACCGTATATCGTATAACGTATATCGTATAACGTATAACGCATAAAGAATAACGTATAACGTATAACCTATGACGTATAACGTATAACGTATAAGGTACAACGAATAAAGTATAACGTATAACGTATAACGTATAACGTATAACGTATAACGTATAACGTATAACGTATAACGTATAACGTATAACGTATAACGTATAACGTATAACGTATAACGTATAACGTATAACGTATAACGTATACCGTATAACGTATAACGTATAACGTATATCGTATAACGTATAACGTATAACGTATAACGTATAACGTATGACGTATAACGTATAACGTATAACGTATAACGTATAACGTATAACGTATAACGTATAACGTATAACGTATAACGTATAACGTATAACGTATAACGTATACCGTATGACGTATAACGTATGACGTATAACGTATAACGTATCACGAATAACGTAAAACGTAAAACGTATAACGCATAACGTATAACGTATAACGTGTATCGAAGAACGTATAACGAAAAACGTAAAACGTATAACGCATAACATGTAACGTATAACGTATAACGTATAACGTATAACGTATAACGTAGAACGTATAACGCATAACGTATATCGTATACCGTATATCGTATAACGTATATCGTATAACGTATAACGCATAAAGAATAACGTATAACGTATAACCTATGACGTATAACGTGTAACGTATAAGGTACAACGAATAAAGTATAACGTATAACGTATAACGTATAACCTATAACGTATAACGTATAACGTATAACGTATAACGAATAACGCAAAACGTATAACGCATAATGTATAACGTATAACGTGTAACGAAGAACGTATAACGAATAACGTATAACGTATAACGTATATCGTATAACGTATAACGTATAACGTATAACGTATGACGTATAACATATAACGTATAACGTATAACGTATAACGTATAACGTATAACGTATAACGTATAACGTATAACGTATACCGTATAACGTATAGCGTATAACGTATATCGTATAACGTATAACGTATAACGTATAACGTATAACGTATAACGTATAACGTATAATGTATAACGTATAACGTATAACGTATAACGTATAACGTATAACGTATAACGTATAACGTATAACGTATAACGTATAACGTATACCGTATAACGTATAACGTATAACGTATAACGTATAACGTATAACGTGTAACGTATAACGTATAACGTATACCGTATAACGTATAACGTATAACGTATAACGTATAGCGTATAACGTATAACGTATAACGTATACCGTATAACGTATAACGTATAACGTATAACGTATAACGTATAACGTATAACGTATAACGTATAACGTATAACGTATAACGTATAACGTATAACGTATAACGTATAACGTATAACGTATTACGTATAACGTATAACGTATAACGTATAACGTATAACGTATAACGAATATCGTATAACGTAAAACGTATGACGTATAACGTATAACGTAAAACGTATAACGCATAACGTATATCGTATAACGTATAACGTATAACGTATAACGTATAACCTATAACGTATAACGTGTAGCGAAGAACGTATAACGAATAACGTAAAACGTATAACGCATAACATGTAACGTATATCGTATAACGTATAACGTATAACGTATAACGTATAACGTATGACGTATAACGTATAACGTATAACGTATAACGTATAACGTATAACGTATAACGTAGAACGTATAACGTATAACCTATAACGTATAACGTGTAGCGAAGAACGTATAACGAATAACGTAAAACGTATAACGCATAACATGTAACGTATATCGTATAACGTATAACGTATAACGTATAACGTATAACGTATGACGTATAACGTATAACGTATAACGTATAACGTATAACGTATAACGTATAACGTAGAACGTATAACGCATAACGTATAACGTATAACGGATAACGTATAACGTATAACGTATAACGTATAACGTATAACGTATAACGTATAACGTATAACGTATAACCTATAACGTATAACGTGTAGCGAAGAACGTATAACGAATAACGTAAAACGTATAACGCATAACATGTAACGTATAACGTAAAACGTATGACGTATAACGTATAACGTATAACCTATGACGTATAACGTATAACGTATAACGTATAACGTATAACGTATAACCTATAACGTATAACGTGTAGCGAAGAACGTATAACGAATAACGTAAAACGTATAACGCATAACATGTAACGTATATCGTATAACGTATAACGTATAACGTATAACGTATAACGTATGACGTATAACGTATAACGTATAACGTATAACGTATAACGTATAACGTATAACGTAGAACGTATAACGCATAACGTATAACGTATAACGGATAACGTATAACGTATAACGTATAACGTATAACGTATAACGTATAACGTATAACGTATAACGTATAACGTATATCGTATAACGTATAACGTATAACGTATAACGTACAACGTATATCGTAAAACGTATAACGTATGACGTATAAAGAATAACGTATAACGTATAACGTATAAAGAATAACGTATAACGTATAACGTATAACGAATAACGTAAAACGTATGACGCATTACATATTACGTATAACGTAGAACGTATAACGTATAACGTATATCGTAAAATGTATAACGTATAACGTATAACGTATAACGTATAACGTATAACGAATAACGTAAAACGTATAACGCAAAACGTATAACGTATAACGTGTAACGAAGAACGTATAACGAATAACGTATAACGTATATCGTATAACGTAGAACGTATAACGTATAACGTATAACGTATAACGTATAACGTATAACGTATAACGTATAACGTATAACGTATAACGTGTAACGTATAACGAATAACGTAAAACGTATGACGCATTACATATTACGTATAACGTAGAACGTATAACGTATAACGTATATCGTAAAACGTATAACGTATAACGTATAACGTATAACGTATAACGTATAACGTATAACGTATAACGTATAACGTATAACGTATAACGTATAACGTATAACGTATACCGTATAATGTATAACGTATAACGTATAACGTATAACGTATAACGTATAACGTATAACGTATACCGTATAACGTATAACGTATAACGTATATCGTATAACGTATAACGTATAACGTATAACGTATAACGTATAACGTATAACGTATAACGTATAATGTATAACGTATAACGTATAACGTATAACGTATGACGTATAACGTATAACGTATACCGTATAACGTATAACGTATAACGTATAACGTATAACGTATAACGTGTAACGTATAACGTATAACGTATACCGTATAACGTATAACGTATAACGTATAACGTATAGCGTATAACGTATAACGTATAACGTATACCGTATAACGTAAAACGTATAACGTATAACGTATAACGTATAACATATAACGTATAACGTATAACGTATAACGTATAACGTATAACGTATAACGTATAACGTATTACGTATAACGTATAACGTATAACGTATAACGTATAACGTATAACGAATAACGTATAACGTAAAACGTATGACGTATAACGTATAACGTATAACCTATGACGTATAACGTATAACGTATAACGTATAACGTATAACGTATAACCTATAACATATAACGTGTAACGAAGAACGTATAACGAATAACGTAAAACGTATAACGCATAACGTGTAACGTATATCGTATACCGTATAACGTATAACGTATATCGTATAACGTATAACGCATAAAGAATAACGTATAACGTATAACCTATGACGTATAACGTATAACGTATGACGTATATCGTATAACGTATAACGTACAACGTATAACGTATAACGTATGACGTGTAACGTATAACGTATAACGTATAACGTATAACGTATAACGTATAACGTATAACGTATAACGTATAACATATAACGTATAACGTATAACGTATAACGTATAACCTATAACGTATACCCTATGACGTATAACGTATGACGTATAACGTATAACGTATCACGAATAACGTAAAACGAATAACGCATAAAGTATAACGTATAACGTGTGTCGAAGAACGTATAACGAATAACGTAAAACGTATAACGCATAACATGTAACGTATAACGTATAACGTATAACGTATAACGTATAACGTAAAACGTATAACGCATAACGTATATCGTATACCGTATATCGTATAACGTATATCGTATAACGTATAACGCATAAAGAATAACGTATAACGTATAACGTAAAGCGTATAACGTATAACGTATAACGTATAACATATAACGTATAGCGTATAACGTATAACGTATAACGTATAACGTATAACGTATAACGTATAACGTATAACGTATAACGTATATCGTAAAACGTATAACGTGTAACGTATAACGTATAACGTGTAACGAAGAACGTATAACGTATAACGTAGAAGTTATAACATATTTCGTATAACGTATTATATAACGTGTATCGTATAACTTATGACGTATAACTTATAACGTATAACGTATAACGTATAACTTGTAACGAAAAACGTATAACGAACAACGTAAAACATATGACGCATTACATATTACGTATAACGTATAACGTAAAACGTATAACGTATAACGTATAACGAATAACGTAAAACGTATAACGCATAACGTATAACGCATAGCGTATAACGTATAACGTATAACCTATGACGTATAACGTATAACGTATAACGTATAACGTATCACGTATAACGTATAACGTATAACGTAAAACGTATAACGCATAACGTATATCGTATACCGTATAACGTATAACGTATATCGCATAACGTATAACGCATAAAGAATAACGTATAACGTATAACCTATGACGTATAACGTATAACGTATGACGTATATCGTATAACGTATAACGTATAACGTATAACGTATAACGTATAACGTATAACGTATAACGTATAACGTATAACGTATAACGTATAACGTATAACGTATAACGTATAACGTATAACGTATAACGTATAACGTATAACGTATAACGTATAACGTATAACGTATAACGTATAACGTATACCGTATGACGTATAACGTACGACGTATAACGTATAACGTATCACGAATAACGTAAAACGTATAACGCATAACGTATAACGTATAACGTGTATCGAAGAACGTATAACGAATAACGTAAAACGTATAACGCATAACATGTAACGTATAACGTATAACGTATAACGTATAACGTATAACGTATAACGTAGAACGTATAACGCATAACGTATATCGTATACCGTATATCGTATAACGTATATCGTATAACGTATAACGCATAAAGAATAACGTATAACGTATAACCTATGACGTATAACGTATAACGTATAAGGTACAACGAATAAAGTATAACGTATAACGTATAACGTATAACGTATAACGTATAACGTATAACGTATAACGTATAACGTATAACGTATAACGTATAACGTATAACGTATAACGTATAACGTATAACGTATAACGTATACCGTATAACGTATAACGTATAACGTATATCGTATAACGTATAACGTATAACGTATAACGTATAACGTATGACGTATAACGTATAACGTATAACGTATAACGTATAACGTATAACGTATAACGTATAACGTATAACGTATAACGTATAACGTATAACGTATAACGTATAACGTATACCGTATGACGTATAACGTATGACGTATAACGTATAACGTATCACGAATAACGTAAAACGTATAACGCATAACGTATAACGTATAACGTGTATCGAAGAACGTATAACGAAAAACGTAAAACGTATAACGCATAACATGTAACGTATAACGTATAACGTATAACGTATAACGTATAACGTAGAACGTATAACGCATAACGTATATCGTATACCGTATATCGTATAACGTATATCGTATAACGTATAACGCATAAAGAATAACGTATAACGTATAACCTATGACGTATAACGTGTAACGTATAAGGTACAACGAATAAAGTATAACGTATAACGTATAACGTATAACCTATAACGTATAACGTATAACGTATAACGTATAACGAATAACGCAAAACGTATAACGCATAATGTATAACGTATAACGTGTAACGAAGAACGTATAACGAATAACGTATAACGTATAACGTATATCGTATAACGTATAACGTATAACGTATAACGTATGACGTATAACATATAACGTATAACGTATAACGTATAACGTATAACGTATAACGTATAACGTATAACGTATAACGTATACCGTATAACGTATAGCGTATAACGTATATCGTATAACGTATAACGTATAACGTATAACGTATAACGTATAACGTATAACGTATAACGTATAACGTATAATGTATAACGTATAACGTATAACGTATAACGTATAACGTATAACGTATAACGTATAACGTATAACGTATAACGTATAACGTATACCGTATAACGTATAACGTATAACGTATAACGTATAACGTATAACGTGTAACGTATAACGTATAACGTATACCGTATAACGTATAACGTATAACGTATAACGTATAGCGTATAACGTATAACGTATAACGTATACCGTATAACGTATAACGTATAACGTATAACGTATAACGTATAACGTATAACGTATAACGTATAACGTATAACGTATAACGTATAACGTATAACGTATAACGTATAACGTATAACGTATTACGTATAACGTATAACGTATAACGTATAACGTATAACGTATAACGAATATCGTATAACGTAAAACGTATGACGTATAACGTATAACGTAAAACGTATAACGCATAACGTATATCGTATAACGTATAACGTATAACGTATAACGTATAACCTATAACGTATAACGTGTAGCGAAGAACGTATAACGAATAACGTAAAACGTATAACGCATAACATGTAACGTATATCGTATAACGTATAACGTATAACGTATAACGTATAACGTATGACGTATAACGTATAACGTATAACGTATAACGTATAACGTATAACGTATAACGTAGAACGTATAACGTATAACCTATAACGTATAACGTGTAGCGAAGAACGTATAACGAATAACGTAAAACGTATAACGCATAACATGTAACGTATATCGTATAACGTATAACGTATAACGTATAACGTATAACGTATGACGTATAACGTATAACGTATAACGTATAACGTATAACGTATAACGTATAACGTAGAACGTATAACGCATAACGTATAACGTATAACGGATAACGTATAACGTATAACGTATAACGTATAACGTATAACGTATAACGTATAACGTATAACGTATAACCTATAACGTATAACGTGTAGCGAAGAACGTATAACGAATAACGTAAAACGTATAACGCATAACATGTAACGTATAACGTAAAACGTATGACGTATAACGTATAACGTATAACCTATGACGTATAACGTATAACGTATAACGTATAACGTATAACGTATAACCTATAACGTATAACGTGTAGCGAAGAACGTATAACGAATAACGTAAAACGTATAACGCATAACATGTAACGTATATCGTATAACGTATAACGTATAACGTATAACGTATAACGTATGACGTATAACGTATAACGTATAACGTATAACGTATAACGTATAACGTATAACGTAGAACGTATAACGCATAACGTATAACGTATAACGGATAACGTATAACGTATAACGTATAACGTATAACGTATAACGTATAACGTATAACGTATAACGTATAACGTATATCGTATAACGTATAACGTATAACGTATAACGTACAACGTATATCGTAAAACGTATAACGTATGACGTATAAAGAATAACGTATAACGTATAACGTATAAAGAATAACGTATAACGTATAACGTATAACGAATAACGTAAAACGTATGACGCATTACATATTACGTATAACGTAGAACGTATAACGTATAACGTATATCGTAAAATGTATAACGTATAACGTATAACGTATAACGTATAACGTATAACGTATAACGAATAACGTAAAACGTATAACGCAAAACGTATAACGTATAACGTGTAACGAAGAACGTATAACGAATAACGTATAACGTATATCGTATAACGTAGAACGTATAACGTATAACGTATAACGTATAACGTATAACGTATAACGTATAACGTATAACGTATAACGTATAACGTGTAACGTATAACGAATAACGTAAAACGTATGACGCATTACATATTACGTATAACGTAGAACGTATAACGTATAACGTATATCGTAAAACGTATAACGTATAACGTATAACGTATAACGTATAACGTATAACGTATAACGTATAACGTATAACGTATAACGTATAACGTATAACGTATACCGTATAATGTATAACGTATAACGTATAACGTATAACGTATAACGTATAACGTATAACGTATACCGTATAACGTATAACGTATAACGTATATCGTATAACGTATAACGTATAACGTATAACGTATAACGTATAACGTAAAACGTATGACGTATAACGTATAACGTATAACCTATGACGTATAACGTATAACGTATAACGTATAACGTATAACGTATAACCTATAACATACAACGTGTAACGAAGAACGTATAACGAATAACGTAAAACGTATAACGCATAACGTGTAACGTATATCGTATACCGTATAACGTATAACGTATATCGTATAACGTATAACGCATAAAGAATAACGTATAACGTATAACCTATGACGTATAACGTATAACGTATAACGTATATCGTATAACGTATAACGTATAACGTATAACGTGTAACGTATAACGAATAACGTAAAACGTATGACGCATTACATATTACGTATAACGTATAACGTATAACGTATAACGTATAACGTATAACATATAACGTATAACGTATAACGTATAACGTATAACCTATAACGTATACCCTATGACGTATAACGTATGACGTATAACGTATAACGTATCACGAATAACGTAAAACGAATAACGCATAAAGTATAACGTATAACGTGTGTCGAAGAACGTATAACGAATAACGTAAAACGTATAACGCATAACATGTAACGTATAACGTATAACGTATAACGTATAACGTATAACGTAAAACGTATAACGCATAACGTATATCGTATACCGTATATCGTATAACGTATATCGTATAACGTATAACGCATAAAGAATAACGTATAACGTATAACCTATGACGTATAAAGTATAACGTATAACGTATAACGTATGTCGTATAACGTAAAACGTATATCGTATAACGTATAACGTATAACGTATGACGTATAACGTATAACGTATAACGTATAACGTATAACGGATAACGTATAACGTATAACGTATAACGTATAACGTATAACGTATAAGGTACAACGAATAAAGTATAACGTATAACGTATAACGTATAACCTATAACGTATAACGTATAACGTATAACCTATAACGTATAACGAATAATGTATAACGAATAACGCAAAACGTATAACGCATAATGTATAACGTATAACGTGTAACGAAGAACGTATAACGAATAACGTATAACGTGTAACGTATAACGAATAACGTAAAACGTATGACGCATTACATATTACGTATAACGTAGAACGTATAACGTATAACGTATATCGTAAAACGTATAACGTATAACGTATAACGTATAACGTATAACGTATAACGTATAACGTGTAACGTATAACGCATAACGTATACCGTATAACGTATAACGTATAACGTATAACGTATAGCGTATAACGTATAACGTATGACGTATACCGTATAACGTAAAACGTATAACGTATAACGTATAACGTATAACATATAACGTATAACGTATAACGTATAACGTATAACGTATAACGTATAACGTATAACGTATTACGTATAACGTATAACGTATAACGTATAACGTATAACGTATAACGAATAACGTATAACGTAAAACGTATGACGTATAACGTATAACGTATAACCTATGACGTATAACGTATAACGTATAACGTATAACGTATAACGTATAACCTATAACATATAACGTGTAACGAAGAACGTATAACGAATAACGTAAAATGTATAACGCATAACATGTAACGTATATCGTATACCGTATAACGTATAACGTATATCGTATAACGTATAACGCATAAAGAATAACGTATAACGTATAACCTATGACGTATAACGTATAACGTATGACGTATATCGTATAACGTATAACGTACAACGTATAACGTATAACGTATGACGTGTAACGTATAACGTATAACGTATAACCTATGACGTATAACGTATAACGTATAACGTATAACGTATAACGTATAACGTATAACGTATAACATATAACGTATAACGTATAACGTATAACGTATAACCTATAACGTATACCCTATGACGTATAACGTATGACGTATAACGTATAACGTATCACGAATAACGTAAAACGAATAACGCATAAAGTATAACGTATAACGTGTGTCGAAGAACGTATAACGAATAACGTAAAACGTATAACGCATAACATGTAACGTATAACGTATAACGTATAACGTATAACGTATAACGTAAAACGTATAACGCATAACGTATATCGTATACCGTATATCGTATAACGTATATCGTATAACGTATAACGCATAAAGAATAACGTATAACGTATAACCTATGACGTATAAAGTATAACGTATAACGTAAAACGTATATCGTATAACGTATAACGTATAACGTATAACGTATAACGTATAACGTAAAACGTATAACGCATAACGTATATCGTATACCGTATATCGTATAACGTATATCGTATAACGTATAACGCATAAAGAATAACGTATAACGTATAACCTATGACGTATAAAGTATAACGTATAACGTATAACGTATATCGTATAACGTAAAACGTATATCGTATAACGTATAACCTATAACGTATACCCTATGACGTATAACGTATGACGTATAACGTATAACGTATCACGAATAACGTAAAACGAATAACGCATAAAGTATAACGTATAACGTGTGTCGAAGAACGTATAACGAATAACGTAAAACGTATAACGCATAACATGTAACGTATAACGTATAACGTATAACGTATAACGTATAACGTATAACGTATAACGTATAACGTATAACGTATAACGTATAACGTATATCGTATAACGTATAACGTATAACGTATAACGTACAACGTATATCGTAAAACGTATAACGTATGACGTATAAAGAATAACGTATAACGTATAACGTATAAAGAATAACGTATAACGTATAACGTATAACGAATAACGTAAAACGTATGACGCATTACATATTACGTATAACGTAGAACGTATAACGTATAACGTATATCGTAAAATGTATAACGTATAACGTATAACGTATAACGTATAACGTATAACGAATAACGTAAAACGTATAACGCAAAACGTATAACGTATAACGTGTAACGAAGAACGTATAACGAATAACGTATAACGTATATCGTATAACGTAGAACGTATAACGTATAACGTATAACGTATAACGTATAACGTATAACGTATAACGTATAACGTATAACGTATAACGTGTAACGTATAACGAATAACGTAAAACGTATGACGCATTACATATTACGTATAACGTAGAACGTATAACGTATAACGTATATCGTAAAACGTATAACGTATAACGTATAACGTATAACGTATAACGTATAACGTATAACGTATAACGTATAACGTATAACGTATAACGTATAACGTATACCGTATAATGTATAACGTATAACGTATAACGTATAACGTATAACGTATAACGTATAACGTATACCGTATAACGTATAACGTATAACGTATAACGTATATCGTATAACGTATAACGTATAACGTATAACGTATAACGTATAACGTATAACGTATAACGTATAATGTATAACGTATAACGTATAACGTATAACGTATGACGTATAACGTATAACGTATACCGTATAACGTATAACGTATAACGTATAACGTATAACGTATAACGTGTAACGTATAACGTATAACGTATACCGTATAACGTATAACGTATAACGTATAACGTATAACGTATAACGTATAACGTATAACGTATAACGTATTACGTATAACGTATAACGTATAACGTATAACGTATAACGTATAACGTATAACGAATAACGTATAACGTAAAACGTATGACGTATAACGTATAACGTATAACCTATGACGTATAACGTATAACGTATAACGTATAACGTATAACGTATAACCTATAACATATAACGTGTAACGAAGAACGTATAACGAATAACGTAAAACGTATAACGCATAACGTGTAACGTATATCGTATACCGTATAACGTATAACGTATATCGTATAACGTATAACGCATAAAGAATAACGTATAACGTATAACCTATGACGTATAACGTATAACGTATGACGTATATCGTATAACGTATAACGTACAACGTATAACGTATAACGTATGACGTGTAACGTATAACGTATAACGTATAACGTATAACGTATAACGTATAACGTATAACGTATAACGTATAACGTATAACATATAACGTATAACGTATAACGTATAACGTATAACCTATAACGTATACCCTATGACGTATAACGTATGACGTATAACGTATAACGTATCACGAATAACGTAAAACGAATAACGCATAAAGTATAACGTATAACGTGTGTCGAAGAACGTATAACGAATAACGTAAAACGTATAACGCATAACATGTAACGTATAACGTATAACGTATAACGTATAACGTATAACGTAAAACGTATAACGCATAACGTATATCGTATACCGTATATCGTATAACGTATATCGTATAACGTATAACGCATAAAGAATAACGTATAACGTATAACCTATGACGTATAAAGTATAACGTATAACGTATAACGTATGTCGTATAACGTAAAACGTATATCGTATAACGTATAACGTATAACGTATGACGTATAACGTATAACGTATAACGTATAACGTATAACGGATAACGTATAACGTATAACGTATAACGTATAACGTATAACGTATAAGGTACAACGAATAAAGTATAACGTATAACGTATAACGTATAACCTATAACGTATAACGTATAACGTATAACCTATAACGTATAACGAATAATGTATAACGAATAACGCAAAACGTATAACGCATAATGTATAACGTATAACGTGTAACGAAGAACGTATAACGAATAACGTATAACGTGTAACGTATAACGAATAACGTAAAACGTATGACGCATTACATATTACGTATAACGTAGAACGTATAACGTATAACGTATATCGTAAAACGTATAACGTATAACGTATAACGTATAACGTATAACGTATAACGTATAACGTGTAACGTATAACGCATAACGTATACCGTATAACGTATAACGTATAACGTATAACGTATAGCGTATAACGTATAACGTATGACGTATACCGTATAACGTAAAACGTATAACGTATAACGTATAACGTATAACATATAACGTATAACGTATAACGTATAACGTATAACGTATAACGTATAACGTATAACGTATTACGTATAACGTATAACGTATAACGTATAACGTATAACGTATAACGAATAACGTATAACGTAAAACGTATGACGTATAACGTATAACGTATAACCTATGACGTATAACGTATAACGTATAACGTATAACGTATAACGTATAACCTATAACATATAACGTGTAACGAAGAACGTATAACGAATAACGTAAAATGTATAACGCATAACATGTAACGTATATCGTATACCGTATAACGTATAACGTATATCGTATAACGTATAACGCATAAAGAATAACGTATAACGTATAACCTATGACGTATAACGTATAACGTATGACGTATATCGTATAACGTATAACGTACAACGTATAACGTATAACGTATGACGTGTAACGTATAACGTATAACGTATAACGTATAACGTATAACGTATAACGTATAACGTATAACGTATAACATATAACGTATAACGTATAACGTATAACGTATAACCTATAACGTATACCCTATGACGTATAACGTATGACGTATAACGTATAACGTATCACGAATAACGTAAAACGATTAACGCATAAAGTATAACGTATAACGTGTGTCGAAGAACGTATAACGAATAACGTAAAACGTATAACGCATAACATGTAACGTATAACGTATAACGTATAACGTATAACGTATAACGTATAACGTAAAACGTATAACGCATAACGTATATCGTATACCGTATATCGTATAACGTATATCGTATAACGTATAACGCATAAAGAATAACGTATAACGTATAACCTATGACGTATAAAGTATAACGTATAACGTATAACGTATATCGTATAACGTAAAACGTATATCGTATAACGTATAACGTATAACGTATGACGTATAACGTATAACGTATAACGTATAACGTATAACGGATAACGTATAACGTATAACGTATAACGTATATCGTATACCGTATAACGTATAACGTATAACGTATAAGGTACAACGAATAAAGTATAACGTATAACGTATAACGTATAACCTATAACGTATAACGTATAACGTATAACCTGTAACGTATAACGAATAATGTATAACGAATAACGCAAAACGTATAACGCATAATGTATAACGTATAACGTGTAACGAAGAACGTATAACGAATAACGTATAACGTATAACGTATAACGTATAACGTATAACGTATAACGAATAACGTATAACGTAAAACGTATGACGTATAACGTATAACGTATAACGTATAACCTATGACGTATAACGTATAACGTATAACGTATAACGTATAACGTATAACGTATAACGTATAACATATAACGTATAACGTATAACGTATAACGTATAACCTATAACGTATACCCTATGACGTATAACGTATGACGTATAACGTATAACGTATCACGAATAACGTAAAACGAATAACGCATAAAGTATAACGTATAACGTGTGTCGAAGAACGTATAACGAATAACGTAAAACGTATAACGCATAACATGTAACGTATAACGTATAACGTATAACGTATAACGTATAACGTAAAACGTATAACGCATAACGTATATCGTATACCGTATATCGTATAACGTATATCGTATAACGTATAACGCATAAAGAATAACGTATAACGTATAACCTATGACGTATAAAGTATAACGTATAACGTATAACGTATGTCGTATAACGTAAAACGTATATCGTATAACGTATAACGTATAACGTATGACGTATAACGTATAACGTATAACGTATAACGTATAACGGATAACGTATAACGTATAACGTATAACGTATAACGTATAACGTATAAGGTACAACGAATAAAGTATAACGTATAACGTATAACGTATAACCTATAACGTATAACGTATAACGTATAACCTATAACGTATAACGAATAATGTATAACGAATAACGCAAAACGTATAACGCATAATGTATAACGTATAACGTGTAACGAAGAACGTATAACGAATAACGTATAACGTATAACGTATAACGAATAACGTATAACGTAAAACGTATGACGTATAACGTATAACGTATAACCTATGACGTATAACGTATAACGTATAACGTATAACGTATAACGTATAACGTATAACGTATAACGTATAACGTATAACGTATAACGAATAACGTATAACGTAAAACGTATGACGTATAACGTATAACGTATAACCTATGACGTATAACGTATAACGTATAACGTATAACGTATAACGTATAACGTATAACCTATAACGTATAACGTGTAGCGAAGAACGTATAACGAATAACGTAAAACGTATAACGCATAACATGTAACGTATATCGTATAACGTATAACGTATAACGTATAACGTATAACGTATGACGTATAACGTATAACGTATAACGTATAACGTATAACGTATAACGTAGAACGTAGAACGCATAACGTATAACGTATAACGGATAACGTATAACGTATAACGTATAACGTATAACGTATAACGTATAACGTATAACGTATAACGTATAACGTATATCGTATAACGTATAACGTATAACGTATAACGTACAACGTATATCGTAAAACGTATAACGTATGACGTATAAAGAATAACGTATAACGTATAACGTATAAAGAATAACGTATAACGTATAACGTATAACGAATAACGTAAAACGTATGACGCATTACATATTACGTATAACGTAGAACGTATAACGTATAACGTATATCGTAAAATGTATAACGTATAACGTATAACGTATAACGTATAACGTATAACGAATAACGTAAAACGTATAACGCAAAACGTATAACGTATAACGTGTAACGAAGAACGTATAACGAATAACGTATAACGTATATCGTATAACGTAGAACGTATAACGTATAACGTATAACGTATAACGTATAACGTATAACGTATAACGTATAACGTATAACGTATAACGTGTAACGTATAACGAATAACGTAAAACGTATGACGCATTACATATTACGTATAACGTAGAACGTATTACGTATAACGTATATCGTAAAACGTATAACGTATAACGTATAACGTATAACGTATAACGTATAACGTATAACGTGTAACGTATAACGTATAACGTATACCGTATAACGTATAACGTATAACGTATAACGTATAGCGTATAACGTATAACGTATGACGTATACCGTATAACGTAAAACGTATAACGTATAACGTATAACGTATAACATATAACGTATAACGTATAACGTATAACGTATAACGTATAACGTATAACGTATAACGTATTACGTATAACGTATAACGTATAACGTATAACGTATAACGTATAACGAATAACGTATAACGTAAAACGTATGACGTATAACGTATAACGTATAACCTATGACGTATAACGTATAACGTATAACGTATAACGTATAACGTATAACCTATAACATATAACGTGTAACGAAGAACGTATAACGAATAACGTAAAATGTATAACGCATAACATGTAACGTATATCGTATACCGTATAACGTATAACGTATATCGTATAACGTATAACGCATAAAGAATAACGTATAACGTATAACCTATGACGTATAACGTATAACGTATGACGTATATCGTATAACGTATAACGTACAACGTATAACGTATAACGTATGACGTGTAACGTATAACGTATAACGTATAACGTATAACGTATAACGTATAACGTATAACGTATAACGTATAACATATAACGTATAACGTATAACGTATAACGTATAACCTATAACGTATACCCTATGACGTATAACGTATGACGTATAACGTATAACGTATCACGAATAACGTAAAACGATTAACGCATAAAGTATAACGTATAACGTGTGTCGAAGAACGTATAACGAATAACGTAAAACGTATAACGCATAACATGTAACGTATAACGTATAACGTATAACGTATAACGTATAACGTATAACGTAAAACGTATAACGCATAACGTATATCGTATACCGTATATCGTTTAACGTATATCGTATAACGTAT
The DNA here is from genome assembly GCF_051014685.1 of Ptiloglossa arizonensis. Classification (NCBI taxonomy): domain Eukaryota; kingdom Metazoa; phylum Arthropoda; class Insecta; order Hymenoptera; family Colletidae; genus Ptiloglossa; species Ptiloglossa arizonensis. Next base: position 449,000 of record NW_027478656.1, read on the forward strand.
AACGCATAAAGAATAACGTATAACGTATAACCTATGACGTATAAAGTATAACGTATAACGTATAACGTATATCGTATAACGTAAAACGTATATCGTATAACGTATAACGTATAACGTATGACGTATAACGTATAACGTATAACGTATAACGTATAACGGATAACGTATAACGTATAACGTATAACGTATATCGTATACCGTATAACGTATAACGTATAACGTATAAGGTACAACGAATAAAGTATAACGTATAACGTATAACGTATAACCTATAACGTATAACGTATAACGTATAACCTATAACGTATAACGAATAATGTATAACGAATAACGCAAAACGTATAACGCATAATGTATAACGTATAACGTGTAACGAAGAACGTATAACGAATAACGTATAACGTATAACGTATAACGAATAACGTATAACGTAAAACGTATGACGTATAACGTATAACGTATAACCTATGACGTATAACGTATAACGTATAACGTATAACGTATAACGTATAACGTATAACGTATAACGTATAACGTATAACGTATAACGTATAACGAATAACGTATAACGTAAAACGTATGACGTATAACGTATAACGTATAACCCATGACGTATAACGTATAACGTATAACGTATAACGTATAACGTATAACGTATAACGTATAACGTATAACGTATAACGTATAACCTATAACGTATAACGTGTAGCGAAGAACGTATAACGAATAACGTAAAACGTATAACGCATAACATGTAACGTATATCGTATAACGTATAACGTATAACGTATAACGTATAACGTATGACGTATAACGTATAACGTATAACGTATAACGTATAACGTATAACGTAGAACGTATAACGCATAACGTATAACGTATAACGGATAACGTATAACGTATAACGTATAACGTATAACGTATAACGTATAACGTATAACGTATAACGTATAACGTATAACGTATATCGTATAACGTATAACGTATAACGTATAACGTACAACGTATATCGAAAAACGTATAACGTATGACGTATAAAGAATAACGTATAACGTATAACGTATAGAGAATAACGTATAACGTATAACGTATAACGAATAACGTAAAACGTATGACGCATTACATATTACGTATAACGTAGAACGTATAACGTATAACGTATATCGTAAAATGTATAACGTATAACGTATAACGTATAACGTATAACGTATAACGAATAACGTAAAACGTATAACGCAAAACGTATAACGTATAACGTGTAACGAAGAACGTATAACGAATAACGTATAACGTATATCGTATAACGTAGAACGTATAACGTATAACGTATAACGTATAACGTATAACGTATAACGTATAACGTATAACGTATAACGTATAACGTGTAACGTATAACGAATAACGTAAAACGTATGACGCATTACATATTACGTATAACGTAGAACGTATAACGTATAACGTATATCGTAAAACGTATAACGTATAACGTATAACGTATAACGTATAACGTATAACGTATAACGTATAACGTATAACGTATAACGTATAACGTATACCGTATAATGTATAACGTATAACGTATAACGTATAACGTATAACGTATAACGTATAACGTATACCGTATAACGTATAACGTATAACGTATATCGTATAACGTATAACGTATAACGTATAACGTATAACGTATAACGTATAACGTATAACGTATAACGTATAATGTATAACGTATAACGTATAACGTATAACGTATAACGTATAACGTATAACGTATACCGTATAACGTATAACGTATAACGTGTAACGTATAACGTATAACGTGTAACGTATAACGTATAACGTATACCGTATAACGTATAACGTATAACGTATAACGTATAGCGTATAACGTATAACGTATAACGTATACCGTATAACGTAAAACGTATAACGTATAACGTATAACGTATAACATATAACGTATAACGTATAACGTATAACGTATAACGTATAACGTATAACGTATAACGTATAACGTATAACGTATTACGTATAACGTATAACGTATAACGTATAACGTATAACGTATAACGAATAACGTATAACGTAAAACGTATGACGTATAACGTATAACGTATAACCTATGACGTATAACGTATAACGTATAACGTATAACGTATAACGTATAACCTATAACATATAACGTGTAACGAAGAACGTATAACGAATAACGTAAAACGTATAACGTATAACGTATCACGTATACCGTATGACGTATAACGTATGACGTATAAAGTATAACGTATCACGAATAACGTAAAACGTATAACGCATAACGTATAACGTATAACGTGTGTCGAAGAACGTATAACGAATAACGTAAAACGTACAACGCATAACATGTAACGTATAACGTATAACGTATAACGTATAACGTATAACGTAAAACGTATAACGTGTGTCGAAGAACGTATAACGAATAACGTAAAACGTACAACGCATAACATGTAACGTATAACGTATAACGTATAACGTATAACGTATAACGTAAAACGTATAACGCATAACGTATATCGTATACCGTATATCGTATAACGTATATCGTATAACGTATAACGCATAAAGAATAACGTATAACGTATAACCTATGACGTATAACGTATAACGTATAACGTATAACGTATATCGTATAACGTAAAACGTATAACGTATAACGTATAACGTATAACGTATGACGTATAACGTATAACGTATAACGTATAACGTATAACGTATAACGTATAACGTATAACGTATAACGTATAACGTATAACCTATGACGTATAACGTATAACGTATAACGTTTCATGTATAACGTATAACGTATAACGAATAACGTATAACGTATAACGTATAACGTCTAACGTATAACCTATGACGTATAACGTATAACGTATAACGTTTCACGTATAACGTATAACGTATAACGAATAACGTATAACGTATAACGCATAACATGTAACGTATAACGTATCACGTATAACGTATAACGTATAACGTAAAACGTATAACGCATAACGTATATCGTATACCGTATAACGTATAACGTATATCGCATAACGTATAACGCATAAAGAATAACGTATAACGTATAACCTATGACGTATAACGTATAACGTATGACGTATATCGTATAACGTATAACGTATAACGTATAACGTATAACGTATGACGTATGACGTATAACGTATAACGTATAACGTATAACGTATAACGTATAACGTATAGCGTATAACGTATAACGTATAACGTATAACGTATAACGTATAACGTATAACGTATAACCTATGACGTATAACGTATAACGTATAACGTTTCACGTATAACGTATAACGTATAACGAATAACGTATAACGTATAACGTATAACGTCTAACGTATAACGTATAACGTATAACGTATAACGTATAACGTATAACGTATAACGTATAACGTATAACGTATAACATATAACGTATAGCGTATAACGTATAACGTATAACGTATAACGTATAACGTATAACGTATAACGTAGAACGTATAACGCATAACGTATATCGTATACCGTATATCGTATAACGTATATCGTATAACGTATAACGCATAAAGAATAACGTATAACGTATAACCTATGACGTATAACGTATAACGTATAAGGCACAACGAATAAAGTATAACGTATAACGTATAACGTATAACCTATAACGTATAACGTATAACGTATAACGTATAACGAATAACGCAAAACGTATAACGCATAATGTATAACGTATAACGTGTAACGAAGAACGTATAACGAATAACGTATAACGTATAACGTATATCGTATAACGTATAACGTATAACGTATAACGTATGACGTATAACATATAACGTATAACGTATAACGTATAACGTATAACGTATAACGTATAACGTATAACGTATAACGTATACCGTATAACGTATAACGTATAACGTATATCGTATAACGTATAACGTATAACGTATAACGTATAACGTATAACGTATAACGTATAATGTATAACGTATAACGTATAACGTATAACGTATAACGTATAACGTATAACGTATAACGTATAACGTATAACGTATACCGTATAACGTATAACGTATAACGTATAACGTATAACGTATAACGTGTAACGTATAACGTATAACGTATACCTTATAACGTATAACGTATAACGTATAACGTATAGCGTATAACGTATAACGTATAACGTATACCGTATAACGTATAACGTATAACGTATAACGTATAACGTATAACGTATAACGTATAACGTATAACGTATAACGTATAACGTATAACGTATAACGTATAACGTATTACGTATAACGTATAACGTATAACGTATAACGTATAACGTATAACGAATAACGTATAACGTAAAACGTATGACGTATAACGTATAACGTATAACCTATGACGTATAACGTATAACGTATAACGTAAAACGTATAACGTATAACGTATAACCTATAACGTATAACGTGTAACGAAGAACGTATAACGAATAACGTAAAACGTATAACGCATAACATGTAACGTATAACGTATCACGTATAACGTATAACGTATAACGTAGAACTTATAACGCATAACGTATATCGTATACCGTATAACGTATAACGTATATCGTATAACGTATAACGCATAAAGAATAACGTATAACGTATAACCTATGACGTATAACGTATAACGTATGACGTATATCGTATAACGTATAACGTATAACGTACAACGTGTAACGTATAACGTATGACGTGTAACGTATAACGTATAACGTATAACGTATAACGTATAACGTATAACGTATAACGTATAACGTATAACGTATAACGTATAACGTATAACGTATAACGTATAACCAATAACGTATACCCTATGACGTATAACGTATGACGTATAACGTATAACGTATCACGAATAACGTAAAACGAATAACGCATAACGTATAACTTATAACGTGTGTCGAAGAACGTATAACGAATAACGTAAAACGTATAACGCATAACATGTAACGTATAACGTATAACGTATAACGTATAACGTATAACGTAAAACGTATAACGCATAACGTATATCGTATACCTTATATCGTATAACGTATATCGTATAACGTATAACGCATAAAGAATAACGTATAACGTATAACCTATGACGTATAACGTATAACGTATAACGTATAACGTATATCGTATAACGTAAAACGTATAACGTATAACGTATAACGTATAACGTATGACGTATACCGTATAACGTATAACGTATAACGTATAACGGATAACGTATAACGTATAACGTATAACGTATAACGTATATCGTATACCGTATAACGTATAACTTATAACGTATAAGGTACAACGAATAAAGTATAACGTATAACGTATAACGTATAACCTATAACGTATAACGTATAACGTATAACCTATAACGTATAACGTATAACGTATAACGAATAACGCAAAACGTATAACGCATAATGTATAACGTATAACGTGTAACGAAGAACGTATAACGAATAACGTATAACGTATAACGTATAACGAATAACGTATAACGTAAAACGTATGACGTATAACGTATAACGTATAACCTATGACGTATAACGTATAACGTATAACGTATAACGTATAACGTATAACGTATAACGTATAACGTATAACGTATAACGAATAACGTATAACGTAAAACGTATGACGTATAACGTATAACGTATAACCTATGACGTATAACGTATAACGTATAACGTATAACGTATAACGTATAACGTATAACCTATAACGTATAACGTGTAGCGAAGAACGTATAACGAATAACGTAAAACGTATAACGCATAACATGTAACGTATATCGTATAACGTATAACGTATATCGTATAACGTATAACGTATAACGTATAACGTATAACGAATAACGTATAACGTAAAACGTATGACGTATAACGTATAACGTATAACCTATGACGTATAACGTATAACGTATAACGTATAACGTATAACGTATAACGTATAACGTATAACGTATAACGAATAACGTATAACGTATAACGTATAACGTATAACGTATGACGTATAACGTATAACGTATAACGTATAACGTATAACGTATAACGTAGAACGTATAACGCATAACGTATAACGTATAACGGATAACGTATAACGTATAACGTATAACGTATAACGTATAACGTATTACGTATAACGTATAACGTATAACGTATAACGTATATCGTATAACGTATAACGTATAACGTATAACGTATAACGTATAACGTATAACGTATAACGTATAACGTATAACGTATAACGTATAACGTATAACGTATAAAGAATAACGTATAACGTATAACGTATAACGAATAACGTAAAACGTATGACGCATTACATATTACGTATAACGTAGAACGTATAACGTATAACGTATATCGTAAAATGTATAACGTATAACGTATAACGTATAACGTATAACGTATAACGAATAACGTAAAACGTATAACGCATAACGTATAACGTATAACGTGTAACGAAGAACGTATAACGAATAACGTATAACGTATATCGTATAACGTAGAACGTATAACGTATAACGTATAACGTATAACGTATATTGTAGAACGTATAACGTATAACGTATATCGTAAAACGTATAACGTATAACGTATAACGTATAACGTATAACGTATAACGTATAACGTATAACGTATAACGTATACCGTATAACGTATAACGTATAACGTATAACGTATAACGTATAACGTATAACGTATAACGTATAACGTATACCGTATGACGTATAACGTATGACGTATCACGAATAACGTAAAACGTATAACGTACAACGTATATCGTAAAACGTATAACGTATGACGTATAAAGAATAACGTATAACGTATAACGTATAAAGAATAACGTATAACGTATAACGTATAACGAATAACGTAAAACGTATGACGCATTACATATTACGTATAACGTAGAACGTATAACGTATAACGTATATCGTAAAATGTATAACGTATAACGTATAACGTATAACGTGTAACGAAGAACGTATAACGAATAACGTATAACGTATATCGTATAACGTAGAACGTATAACGTATAACGTATAACGTATAACGTATAACGTATAACGTATATTGTAGAACGTATAACGTATAACGTATATCGTAAAACGTATAACGTATAACGTATAACGTATAACGTATAACGTATAACGTATAACGTATAACGTATAACGTATACCGTATAACGTAGAACGTATAACGTATAGCGTATAACGTATAACGTATATTGTAGAACGTATAACGTATAACGTATATCGTATAACGTATAACGTATAACGAATAACGTATAACGTATAACGTATAACGTATAACGTATGACGTATAACGTATAACGTATAACGTATAACGTATAACGTATAACGTATAACGTATAACGTATAACGTATAACGTATAACGTATAACGTATAACGTATAACGTATAACGTATAACGTATAAAGAATAACGTATAACGTATAACGTATAACGAATAACGTAAAACGTATGACGCATTACATATTACGTATAACGTAGAACGTATAACGTATAACGTATATCGTAAAATGTATAACGTATAACGTATAACGTATAACGTATAACGTATAACGAATAACGTAAAACGTATAACGCATAACGTATAACGTATAACGTGTAACGAAGAACGTGTAACGAAGAACGTATAACGAATAACGTATAACGTATATCGTATAACGTAGAACGTATAACGTATAACGTATAACGTATTACGTATAACGTATATTGTAGAACGTATAACGTATAACGTATATCGTAAAACGTATAACGTATAACGTATAACGTATAACGTATAACGTATAACGTATAACGTATACCGTATAACGTAGAACGTATAACGTATAACGTATAACGTATAACGTATATTGTAGAACGTATAACGTATAACGTATATCGTAAAATGTATAACGTATAACGTATAACGTATAACGTGTAACGAAGAACGTATAACGAATAACGTATAACGTATATCGTATAACGTAGAACGTATAACGTATAACGTATAACGTATAACGTATAACGTATATTGTAGAACGTATAACGTATAACGTATATCGTAAAACGTATAACGTATAACGTATAACGTATAACGTATAACGTATAACGTGTAACGTATACCGTATAACGTAGAACGTATAACGTATAACGTATAACGTATAACGTATATTGTAGAACGTGTAACGTATAACGTATATCGTATAACGTATAACGTATAACGAATAACGTATAACGTATAACGTATAACGTATAACGTATGACGTATAACGTATAACGTATATCGTAAAACGTATAACGTATAACGTATAACGTATAACGTATAACGTATAACGAATAACGTATAACGTATAACGTATAACGTATAACGTATGACGTATAACGTATAACGTATAACGTATAACGTATAACGTATAACGTATAACGTATAACGTATAACGTATAACGTATAACGTATAACGTATAACGTATAACGTATAACGTATAAAGAATAACGTATAACGTATAACGTATAACGAATAACGTAAAACGTATGACGCATTACATATTACGTATAACGTAGAACGTATAACGTATAACGTATATCGTAAAATGTATAACGTATAACGTATAACGTATAACGTATAACGAATAACGTAAAACGTATAACGCATAACGTATAACGTATAACGTGTAACGAAGAACGTGTAACGAAGAACGTATAACGAATAACGTATAACGTATATCGTATAACGTAGAACGTATAACGTATAACGTATAACGTATTACGTATAACGTATATTGTAGAACGTATAACGTATAACGTATATCGTAAAACGTATAACGTATAACGTATAACGTATAACGTATAACGTATAACGTATAACGTATACCGTATAACGTAGAACGTATAACGTATAACGTATAACGTATAACGTATATTGTAGAACGTATAACGTATAACGTATATCGTAAAATGTATAACGTATAACGTATAACGTATAACGTGTAACGAAGAACGTATAACGAATAACGTATAACGTATATCGTATAACGTAGAACGTATAACGTATAACGTATAACGTATAACGTATAACGTATATTGTAGAACGTATAACGTATAACGTATATCGTAAAACGTATAACGTATAACGTATAACGTATAACGTATAACGTATAACGTATAACGTATACCGTATAACGTAGAACGTATAACGTATAACGTATAACGTATAACGTATATTGTAGAACGTGTAACGTATAACGTATATCGTATAACGTATAACGTATAACGAATAACGTATAACGTATAACGTATAACGTATAACGTATGACGTATAACGTATAACGTATAACGTATAACGTATATTGTAGAACGTATAACGTATAACGTATATCGTAAAACGTATAACGTATAACGTATAACGTATAACGTATAACGTATAACGTATAACGTATAACGTATACCGTATAACGTAGAACGTATAACGTATAACGTATAACGTATAACGTATATTGTAGAACGTATAACGTATAACGTATATCGTATAACGTATAACGTATAACGAATAACGTATAACGTATAACGTATAACGTATAACGTATGACGTATAACGTATAACGTATAACGTATAACGTATAACGTATAACGTATAACGTATAACGTATAACGTATAACGTATAACGTATAACGTATAACGTATAACGTATAACGTATAACGTATAAAGAATAACGTATAACGTATAACGTATAACGAATAACGTAAAACGTATGACGCATTACATATTACGTATAACGTAGAACGTATAACGTATAACGTATATCGTAAAATGTATAACGTATAACGTATAACGTATAACGTATAACGTATAACGAATAACGTAAAACGTATAACGCATAACGTATAACGTATAACGTGTAACGAAGAACGTATAACGAATAACGTATAACGTATATCGTATAACGTAGAACGTATAACGTATAACGTATAACGTATAACGTATATTGTAGAACGTATAACGTATAACGTATATCGCAAAACGTATAACGTATAACGTATAACGTATAACGTATAACGTATAACGTATAACGTATAACGTATAACGTATACCGTATAACGTATAACGTATAACGTATAACGTATAACGTATAACGTATAACGTATAACGTATAACGTATAACGTATAACGTATACCGTATGACGTATAACGTATGACGTATCACGAATAACGTAAAACGTATAACGTACAACGTATATCGTAAAACGTATAACGTATGACGTATAAAGAATAACGTATAACGTATAACGTATAAAGAATAACGTATAACGTATAACGTATAACGAATAACGTAAAACGTATGACGCATTACATATTACGTATAACGTAGAACGTATAACGTATAACGTATATCGTAAAATGTATAACGTATAACGTATAACGTATAACGTGTAACGAAGAACGTATAACGAATAACGTATAACGTATATCGTATAACGTAGAACGTATAACGTATAACGTATAACGTATTACGTATAACGTATATTGTAGAACGTATAACGTATAACGTATATCGTAAAACGTATAACGTATAACGTATAACGTATAACGTATAACGTATAACGTATAACGTATACCGTATAACGTAGAACGTATAACGTATAACGTATAACGTATAACGTATATTGTAGAACGTATAACGTATAACGTATATCGTAAAACGTATAACGTATAACGTATAACGTATAACGTATAACGTATAACGTATAACGTATAACATATAACGTATAACGTATAACATATAACGTATACCGTATAACGTATTACGTATAACGAATAACGTAAAACGTATAACGCATAACGTATAACGTATAACGTGTAACGAAGAACGTATAACGAATAACATATAACGTATATCGTATAACGTAGAACGTATAACGTATAACGTATAACGTATAACGTATAACGTATAACGTATAACGTATAACGTATAACGTATAACGTATAACGTATAACGTATAACGTATAACGTATAACGTATAACGTATAACGTATTACGTATAACGTATAACGTATAACGTATAACGTATAACGTATAACGAATAACGTATAACGTATAACGTATAACGTATAACGTATAACGTATAACGTATAACGTATAACGTATAACGTATAACGTATAACGTAAAACGTATAACGCATAACGTATATCGTATACCGTATAACGTATAACGTATATCGTATAACGTATAACGCATAAAGAATAACGTATAACGTATAACGTATAACGTATAACGTATAACGAATAACGTAAAACGTATAACGCATAACATATATCGTATACCGTATAACGTATAACGTATATCGTATAACGTATAACGCATAAAGAATAACGTATAACGTATAACCTATGACGTATAACGTATAACGTATAACGTGTATCGTATAACGTATAACGTATAACGTATAACGTATAACGTATGACGTATAACGTATAACGTATAACGTATAACGTATAACGTATAACGTATAACGTATAACGTATAACGTATAACGTATAACGTATAACGTATAACGTATACCGTATGACGTATAACGTATGACGTATCACGAATAACGCAAAACGTATAACGCATAACGTATAACGTATAACGTATAACGTATAACGTATAACGTGTATCGTATAACGTATAACGTATAACGTATAACGTATAACGTATGACGTATAACGTATAACGTATAACGTATAACGTATAACGTATAACGTATATCGTATAACGTATAACGTATAACGTATAACGTATGACGTATAACATATAACGTATAACGTATAACGTATAACGTATAACGTATAACGTATAACGTATAACGTATAACGTATAACGTATACCGTATAACGTATAACGTATAACGTATATCGTATAACGTATAACGTATAACGTATAACGTATAACGTATAACGTATAACGTATAATGTATAACGTATAACGTATAACGTATAACGTATAACGTATAACGTATAACGTATAACGTATAACGTATAACGTATACCGTATAACGTATAACGTATAACGTATAACGTATAACGTATAACGTATAACGTGTAACGTATAACGTATAACGTATACCGTATAACGTATAACGTATAACGTATAACGTATAGCGTATAACGTATAACGTATAACGTATACCGTATAACGTATAACGTATAACGTATAACGTATAACGTATAACGTATAACGTATAACGTATAACGTATAACGTATAACGTATAACGTATAACGTATAACGTATTACGTATAACGTATAACGTATAACGTATAACGTATAACGTATAACGAATAACGTATAACGTAAAACGTATAACGCATAACGTATATCGTATACCGTATAACGTATAACGTATAACGTATAACGCATAACGTATAAAGTATAACGTATAACGTATACCGTATAACGTATAACGTATAACGTATAACGTAAATCGTAAAACGTATAACGTATGACGTATAAAAAATAACGTATAACGTATAACGTATAACGTATAACGTATAACGTATAAAGAATAACGTATAACGTATAACCTATGACGTATAACGTATAACGTATAACGTATAACGTATATCGTATAACGTAAAACGTATAACGTATAACGTATAACGTATAACGTATGACGTATACCGTATAACGTATAACGTATAACGTATAACGGATAACGTATAACGTATAACGTATAACGTATAACGTATATCGTATACCGTATAACGTATAACGTATAACGTATAACGTAGAACTTATAACGCATAACGTATATCGTATACCGTATAACGTATAACGTATATCGTATAACGTATAACGCATAAAGAATAACGTATAACGTATAACCTATGACGTATAACGTATAACGTATGACGTATATCGTATAACGTATAACGTACAACGTATAACGTATAACGTATGACGTGTAACGTATAACGTATAACGTATAACGTATAACGTATAACGTATAACGTATAACGTATAACGTATAACGTATAACGTATAACGTATAACGTATAACGTATAACGTATAACGTATAACCAATAACGTATACCCTATGACGTATAACGTATGACGTATAACGTATAACGTATCACGAATAACGTAAAACGAATAACGCATAACGTATAACGTATAACGTGTGTCGAAGAACGTATAACGAATAACGTAAAACGTATAACGCATAACATGTAACGTATAACGTATAACGTATAACGTATAACGTATAACGTAAAACGTATAACGCATAACGTATATCGTATACCGTATATCGTATAACGTATATCGTATAACGTATAACGCATAAAGAATAACGTATAACGTATAACCTATGACGTATAACGTATAACGTATAACGTATAACGTATATCGTATAACGTAAAACGTATAACGTATAACGTATAACGTATAACGTATGACGTATACCGTATAACGTATAACGTATAACGTATAACGGATAACGTATAACGTATAACGTATAACGTATAACGTATATCGTATACCGTATAACGTATAACGTATAACGTATAAGGTACAACGAATAAAGTATAACGTATAACGTATAACGTATAACCTATAACGTATAACGTATAACGGATAACCTATAACGTATAACGTATAACGTATAACGAATAACGCAAAACGTATAACGCATAATGTATAACGTATAACGTGTAACGAAGAACGTATAACGAATAACGTATAACGTATAACGTATAACGAATAACGTATAACGTAAAACGTATGACGTATAACGTATAACGTATAACCTATGACGTATAACGTATAACGTATAACGTATAACGTATAACGTATAACGTATAACGTATAACGTATAACGTATAACGTATAACCTATGACGTATAACGTATAACGTATAACGTATAACGTATAACGTATAACGTATAACGTATAACCTATAACGTATAACGTGTAGCGAAGAACGTATAACGAATAACGTAAAACGTATAACGCATAACATGTAACGTATATCGTATAACGTATAACGTATATCGTATAACGTATAACGTATAACGTATAACGAATAACGTATAACGTAAAACGTATGACGTATAACGTATAACGTATAACCTATGACGTATAACGTATAACGTATAACGTATAACGTAAAACGTATAACGCATAACATGTAACGTATAACGTATAACGTATAACGTATAACGTATAACGTAAAACGTATAACGCATAACGTATATCGTATACCGTATATCGTATAACGTATATCGTATAACGTATAACGCATAAAGAATAACGTATAACGTATAACCTATGACGTATAACGTATAACGTATAACGTATAACGTATATCGTATAACGTAAAACGTATAACGTATAACGTATAACGTATAACGTATGACGTATACCGTATAACGTATAACGTATAACGTATAACGTGTAACGAAGAACGTATAACGAATAACGTATAACGTATAACGTATAACGAATAACGTATAACGTAAAACGTATGACGTATAACGTATAACGTATAACCTATGACGTATAACGTATAACGTATAACGTATAACGTATAACGTATAACGTATAACGTATAACGTATAACGTATAACGTATAACGTATAACGAATAACGTATAACGTAAAACGTATGACGTATAACGTATAACGTATAACCTATGACGTATAACGTATAACGTATAACGTATAACGTATAACGTATAACGTATAACGTATAACCTATAACGTATAACGTGTAGCGAAGAACGTATAACGAATAACGTAAAACGTATAACGCATAACATGTAACGTATATCGTATAACGTATAACGTATATCGTATAACGTATAACGTATAACGTATAACGAATAACGTATAACGTAAAACGTATGACGTATAACGTATAACGTATAACCTATGACGTATAACGTATAACGTATAACGTATAACGTATAACGTATAACGTATAACGTATAACGTATAACGAATAACGTATAACGTATAACGTATAACGTATAACGTATGACGTATAACGTATAACGTATAACGTGTAACGTATAACGTATAACGTAGAACGTATAACGCATAACGTATAACGTATAACGGATAACGTATAACGTATAACGTATAACGTATAACGTATAACGTATTACGTATAACGTATAACGTATAACGTATAACGTATATCGTATAACGTATAACGTATAACGTATAACGTACAACGTATATCGTAAAACGTATAACGTATGACGTATAAAGAATAACGTATAACGTATAACGTATAAAGAATAACGTATAACGTATAACGTATAACGAATAACGTAAAACGTATGACGCATTACATATTACGTATAACGTAGAACGTATAACGTATAACGTATATCGTAAAATGTATAACGTATAACGTATAACGTATAACGTATAACGTATAACGAATAACGTAAAACGTATAACGCATAACGTATAACGTATAACGTGTAACGAAGAACGTATAACGAATAACGTATAACGTATATCGTATAACGTAGAACGTATAACGTATAACGTATAACGTATAACGTATATTGTAGAACGTATAACGTATAACGTATATCGTAAAACGTATAACGTATAACGTATAACGTATAACGTATAACGTATAACGTATAACGTATAACGTATAACGTATAACGTATACCGTATAACGTATAACGTATAACGTATAACGTATAACGTATAACGTATAACGTATAACGTATAACGTATACCGTATGACGTATAACGTATGACGTATCACGAATAACGTAAAACGTATAACGTACAACGTATATCGTAAAACGTATAACGTATGACGTATAAAGAATAACGTATAACGTATAACGTATAAAGAATAACGTATAACGTATAACGTATAACGAATAACGTAAAACGTATGACGCATTACATATTACGTATAACGTAGAACGTATAACGTATAACGTATATCGTAAAATGTATAACGTATAACGTATAACGTATAACGTGTAACGAAGAACGTATAACGAATAACGTATAACGTATATCGTATAACGTAGAACGTATAACGTATAACGTATAACGTATAACGTATAACGTATATTGTAGAACGTATAACGTATAACGTATATCGTAAAACGTATAACGTATAACGTATAACGTATAACGTATAACGTATAACGTATAACGTATACCGTATAACGTAGAACGTATAACGTATAACGTATAACGTATAACGTATATTGTAGAACGTATAACGTATAACGTATATCGTATAACGTATAACGTATAACGTATAACGAATAACGTAAAACGTATGACGCATTACATATTACGTATAACGTAGAACGTATAACGTATAACGTACATCGTAAAATGTATAACGTATAACGTATAACGTATAACGTATAACGTATAACGAATAACGTAAAACGGATAACGCATAACGTATAACGTATAACGTGTAACGAAGAACGTATAACGAATAACGTATAACGTATATCGTATAACGTATAACGTATAACGTATAACGTAAAACGTATAACGCATAACGTATATCGTATACCGTATAACGTATAACGTATATCGTATAACGTATAACGCATAAAGAATAACGTATAACGTATAACGTATAACGTATAACGTATAACGAATAACGTAAAACGTATAACGCATAACGTATAACGTATATCGTATAACGTATAACGCATAAAGAATAACGTATAACGTATAACGTATAAAGAATAACGTATAACGTATAACGTATAACGAATAACGTAAAACGTATGACGCATTACATATTACGTATAACGTAGAACGTATAACGTATAACGTATATCGTAAAATGTATAACGTATAACGTATAACGTATAACGTGTAACGAAGAACGTATAACGAATAACGTATAACGTATACCGTATAACGTAGAACGTATAACGTATAACGTATAACGTATAACGTATATTGTAGAACGTATAACGTATAACGTATATCGTAAAACGTATAACGTATAACGTATAACGTATAACGTATAACGTATAACGTATAACGTATAACGTATAACGCATACCGTATAACGTATTACGTATAACGAATAACGTAAAACGTATAACGCATAACGTATAACGTATAACGTGTAACGAAGAACGTATAACGAATAACGTATAACGTATATCGTATAACGTAGAACGTATAACGTATAACGTATAACGTATAACGTATAACGTATAACGTATAACGTATAACGTATAACGTATAACGTATAACGTATAACGTATAACGTATAACGTATAACGTATAACGTATTACGTATAACGTATAACGTATAACGTATAACGTATAACGTATAACGTATAACGTATAACGTATAACGTATAACGTATAACGTATAACGTATAACGTATAACGTATAACGTATAACGTATAACGTATAACGTATAACGTAAAACGTATAACGCATAACGTATATCGTATACCGTATAACGTATAACGTATATCGTATAACGTATAACGCATAAAGAATAACGTATAACGTATAACGTATAACGTATAACGTATAACGAATAACGTAAAACGTATAACGCATAACATATATCGTATACCGTATAACGTATAACGTATATCGTATAACGTATAACGCATAAAGAATAACGTATAACGTATAACCTATGACGTATAACGTATAACGTATAACGTGTATCGTATAACGTATAACGTATAACGTATAACGTATAACGTATGACGTATAACGTATAACGTATAACGTATAACGTATAACGTATAACGTATAACGTATAACGTATAACGTATAACGTATAACGTATAACGTATAACGTATACCGTATGACGTATAAGGTATGACGTATCACGAATAACGTAAAACGTATAACGCATAACGTATAACGTAAAACGTGTAACGAAGAACGTATAACGAATAACGTAAAACGTATAACGCTTAACATGTAACGTATAACGTATAACGTACAACGTATAACGTATAACGTATAACGTATAACATATGACGTATAAGGTATAACGTATAACGTAAAACGTATAACGCATAACGTATATCGTATACCGTATAACGTATAACGTATATCGTATAACGTATAACGCATAAAGAATAACGTATAACGTATAACCTATGACGTATATCGTATAACCAATAACGTATAACGTATATCGTATAACGTATAACGTATAACGTATAACGTATAACGTATAACGTATAACGTATAACGAATAACGTATAACGTAAAACGTATAACGTATAACGTATAACGTATAACGTATAACCTATGACGTATAACGTATAACGTATAACGTATAACGTATAAAGTATAACGTATAACGTATAACCTATAACGTATAACGTGTAACGAAGAACGTATAACGAATAACGTAAAACGTATAACGCATAACATGTAACGTATAACGTATCACGTATAACGTATAACGTATAACGTATAACGTATAACGTATAACGTATAACGTATAACGTATAACGTATAACGTATAACGTATAACGTAGAACGTAGAACGTATAACGTATAACGTATATCGTAAAACGTATAACGTATAACGTATAACGTATAACGTATAACGTATAACGTATAACGTATAACGTATAACGTATAACGTGTAACGTATAACGTATAACGTATAACGTATAACGTATAACGTATAACGTATACCGTATAACGTATAACGTATAACTTATAACGTATATCGTAAAACGTATAACGTATGACGTATAAAGAATAACGTATAACGTATAACGTATAAAGAATAACGTATAACGTATAACGTATAACGAATAACGTAAAACGTATAACGTATAACGCATAACGTATAACGTATAACGTGTAACGAAGAACGTATAACGAATAACGTATAAGGTATATCGTATAACGTAGAACGTATAACGTATAACGTATATCGTAAAACGTATAACGTATAACGTATAACGTATAACGTATTACGTATAACGTATAACGTATAACGTATACCGTATAACGTATAACGTATAACGTACAACGTATATCGTAAAACGTATAACGTATGACGTATAAAGAATAACGTATAACGTATAACGTATAAAGAATAACGTATAACGTATAACGTATAACGTATAACGAATAACGTAAAGCGTATAACGCATAACGTATAACGTATAACGTGTAACGAAGAACGTAGAACGAATAACGTATAACGTATATCGTATAACGTATAACGTATAACGTATAACGTATAACGTATAACGTATAACGTATAACGTATAACGTATAACGTATAACGTATAACGTATAACGTATAACGTATAACGTATAACGTATAACGTATAACGTATAACGTATAACGTATAACGTATAACGTATAACGTATAACGTATAACGTATAACGTATAACGTATAACGTATAACGTATAACGAATAACGTAAAACGTATGACGCATTACATATTACGTAGAACGTATAACGTATAACGTATATCGTAAAATGTATAACGTATAACGTATAACGTATAACGTATAACGTATAACGTATAACGTATAACGTATAACGTATAACGTATAACGTAAAACGTATAACGTATTACGTATAACGTATAACGTATAACGTATAACGTATAACGTATAACGTATAACGTATAACGTATAACGTATAACTTATAACGTATAACGTATAACGAATAACGTAAAACGTATGACGCATTACATATTACGTATAACGTAGAACGTATAACGTATAACGTATATCGTAAAACGTATAACGTATAACGTATAACGTATAACGTATAACGAATAACGTAAAACGTATAACGCATAACGTATAACGTATAACGTGTAACGAAGAACGTATAACGAATAACGTATAACGTATATCGTATAACGTAGAACGTATAACGTATAACGTATAACGTATAACGTATAACGTATAACCTATGACGTATAACGTATAACGTATAACGTATAACGTATAAAGTATAACGTATAACGTATAACCTATAACCTATAACGTGTAACGAAGAACGTATAACGAATAACGTAAAACGTATAACGCATAACATGTAACGTATAACGTATTACGTATAACGTATAACGTATAACGTATAACGCATAACATGTAACGTATAACGTATTACGTATAACGTATAACGTATAACGTATAACGTATAACGTATAACGTATAACGTATAACGTATAACGTATAACGTATAACGTAGAACGTAGAACGTATAACGTATAACATATACCGTTTAACGTATAACGTATAACGTACAACGTATAACGTATAACGTATAACGTATAACGTATACCGTATATCGTATAACGTATAACGTATACCGTATAACGTATAACGTATAACTTATAACGTATATCGTAAAACGTATAACGTATGACGTATAAAGAATAACGTATAACGTATAACGTATAAAGAATAACGTATAACGTATAACGTATAACGAATAACGTAAAACGTATAACGTATAACGCATAACGTATAACGTATAACGTGTAACGAAGAACGTATAACGAATAACGTATAAGGTATATCGTATAACGTAGAACGTATAACGTATAACGTATATCGTAAAACGTATAACGTATAACGTATAACGTATAACGTATAACGTATAACGTATAACGTATAACATATACCGTTTAACGTATAACGTATAACGTACAACGTATAACGTATAACGTATAACGTATAACGTATACCGTATAACGTATAACGTATAACTTATAACGTATATCGTAAAACGTATAACGTATGACGTATAAAGAATAACGTATAACGTATAACGTATAAAGAATAACGTATAACGTATAACGTATAACGAATAACGTAAAACGTATAACGTGTAACGCATAACGTATAACGTATAACGCATAACGTATAACGTATAACGCGTAACGAAGAACGTATAACGAATAACGTATAACGTATATCGTATAACGTAGAACGTATAACGTATAACGTATAACGTATAACGTATAACGTATAACGTATAACGTATAACGTATAACGTATAACGTATAACGTATAACGTATAACGTATAACGTATAACGTATAACGTATAACGTATAACGTATAACGTATAACGAATAACGTATAACGTATAACGTGTAACGAAGAACGTATAACGAATAACGTATAAGGTATATCGTATAACGTATAACGTATAACGTATAACGTATAACGTATAACTTATAACGTATATCGTAAAACGTATAACGTATGACGTATAAAGAATAACGTATAACGTATAACGTATAAAGAATAACGTATAACGTATAACGTATAACGAATAACGTAAAACGTATAACGTGTAACGCATAACGTATAACGTATAACGCATAACGTATAACGTATAACGTGTAACGAAGAACGTATAACGAATAACGTATAACGTATATCGTATAACGTAGAACGTATAACGTATAACGTATAACGTATACCGTTTAACGTATAACGTATAACGTACAACGTATAACGTATAACGTATAACGTATAACGTATACCGTATAACGTATAACGTATAACGTATAACTTATAACGTATATCGTAAAACGTATAACGTATGACGTATAAAGAATAACGTATAACGTATAACGTATAAAGAATAACGTATAACGTATAACGTATAACGAATAACGTAAAACGTATAACGTGTAACGCATAACGTATAACGTATAACGCATAACGTATAACGTATAACGTGTAACGAAGAACGTATAACGAATAACGTATAACGTATATCGTATAACGTAGAACGTATAACGTATAACGTATAACGTATAACGTATAACGTATAACGTATAACGTATAACGTATAACGTATAACGTATAACGTATAACGTATAACGTATAACGTATAACGTATAACGTATAACGTATAACGTAGAACGTATAACGTATAACGTATATCGTAAAATGTATAACGTATAACGTATAACGTATAACGTATAACGTATAGCGTATAAAGTATAACGTAAAACGTATAACGTATTACGTATAACGTATAACGTATAACGTATAACGTATAACGTATAACGTATAACGTATAACGTATAACGTATAACGTATAACGTATAACGAATAACGTAAAACGTATGACGCATTACATATTACGTATAACGTATAACGTATAACGTATAACGTATAACGTATAACGAGTAACGTAAAACGTATGCGCATTACATATTACGTATAACGTAGAACGTATAACGTTTAACGTATATCGTAAAACGTATAACGTATAACGTATAACGTATAACGTATAACGTATAACGTATAACGTATAACGTATAACGTAAAACGTATAACGTATTACGTATAACGTATAACGTATAACGTATAACGTATAACGTATAACGTATAACGTATAACGTATAACGTATAACGAATAACGTAAAACGTATGACGCATTACATATTACGTAGAACGTAGAACGTATAACGTATAACGTATATCGTAAAACGTATGACGTATAACGTATAACGTATAACGTATAACGAATAACGTAAAACGTATTACGCATAACGTATAACGTATAACGTGTAACGAAGAACGTATAACGAATAACGTATAACGTATATCGTATAACGTAGAACGTATAACGTATAACGTATAACGTGTAACGAAGAACGTATAACGAATAACGTATAACGTATATCGTATAACGTAGAACGTATAACGTATAACGTACAACGTATAACGTATAACGTATAACGTATACCGTATAACGTATAACGTATAACTTATAACGTATATCGTAAAACGTATAACGTATGACGTATAAAGAATAACGTATAACGTATAACGTATAAAGAATAACGTATAACGTATAACGTATAACGAATAACGTAAAACGTATAACGTGTAACGCATAACGTATAACGTATAACGCATAACGTATAACGTATAACGTGTAACGAAGAACGTATAACGAATAACGTATAACGTATATCGTATAACGTAGAACGTATAACGTATAACGTATAACGTATAACGTATAACGTATAACGTATAACGTATAACGTATAACGTATAACGTATAACGTATAACGTATAACGTATAACGTATAACGTATAACGTATAACGTATAACGTATAACGTATAACGTATAACGTATAACGAATAACGTAAAACGTATGACGCATAACGTATAACGTATAACGTGTAACGAAGAACGTATAACGAATAACGTATAAGGTATATCGTATAACGTATAACGTATAACGTATAACGTATATCGTAAAACGTATAACGTATAACGTATAACGTATAACGTATAACGTATAACGTATAACGTATAACGTATAACGTATAACGTATAACGTATACCGTATAACGTATAACGTATAACGTACAACGTATATCGTAAAACGTATAACGTATGACGTATAAAGAATAACGTATAACGTATATCGTATAAAGAATAACGTATAACGTATAACGTATAACGAATAACGTAAAACGTATAACGCATAACGTATAACGTATAATGTGTAACGAAGAACGTATAACGAATAACGTATAACGTATATCGTATAACGTAGAACGTATAACGTATAACGTATAACGTATAACGTATAACGTATAACGTATAACGTATAACGTATAACGTATAACGTATAACGTATAACGAATAACGTAAAACGTATGACGCATTACATATTACGTATAACGTATAACGTATAACGTATAACGTATAACGTATAACGAATAACGTAAAACGTATGACGCATTACATATTACGTATAACGTATAACGTATAACGTATAACGTATAACGTATAACGAATAACGTAAAACGTATGACGCATTACATATTACGTATAACGTAGAACGTATAACGTATAACGTATATCGTAAAATGTATAACGTATAACGTATAACGTATAACGTATAACGTATAACGTATAACGTATAACGTATAACGTAAAACGTATAACGTATTACGTATAACGTATAACGTATAACGAATAACGTAAAACGTATGACGCATTACATATTACGTATAACGTATAACGTATAACGTATAACGTATAACGTATAACGAATAACGTAAAACGTATGACGCATTACATATTACGTATAACGTAGAACGTATAACGTATAACGTATATCGTAAAATGTATAACGTATAACGTATAACGTATAACGTATAACGTATAACGTATAACGTATAACGTATAACGTAAAACGTATAACGTATTACGTATAACGTATAACGTATAACGTATAACGTATAACGTATAACGTATAACGTATAACGTATAACGTATAACGTATAACGTATAACGTATAACGTATAACGTATAACGAATAACGTATAACGTAAAACGAATAACGTATAACGTATAACGTATAACGTATAACGTATAACCTATGACGTATAACGTATGACGCATAACGTATAACGTATAACGTGTAACGAAGAACGTATAACGAATAACGTATAAGGTATATCGTATAACGTAGAACGTATAACGTATAACGTATATCGTAAAACGTATAACGTATAACGTATAACGTATAACGTATAACGTAGAACGTATAAAGTATAACGTATAACGTATACCGAATAACGTATAACGTATAACGTATAACGTGTAACGAAGAACGTATAACGAATAACGTATAACGTATAACGTATAACGTATAACGTATAACGTATAACGTATAACGTATAACGTATACCGTATATCGTATAACGTATAACGTATACCGTATACCGTATAACGTATAACGTATAACGTATAACTTATAACGTATATCGTAAAACGTATAACGTATGACGTATAAAGAATAACGTATAACGTATAACGTATAAAGAATAACGTATAACGTATAACGTATAACGAATAACGTAAAACGTATAACGTATAACGCATAACGTATAACGTATAACGTGTAACGAAGAACGTATAACGAATAACGTATAAGGTATATCGTATAACGTAGAACGTATAACGTATAACGTATATCGTAAAACGTATAACGTATAACGTATAACGTATAACGTATAACCTATGACGTATAACGTATAACGTATAACGTATAACGTATAAAGTATAACGTATAACGTATAACCTATAACGTATAACGTGTAACGAAGAACGTATAACGAATAACGTAAAACGTATAACGCATAACATGTAACGTATAACGTATCACGTATAACGTATAACGTATAACGTATAACGTATAACGTATAACGTATAACGTATAACGTATAACGTATAACGTATAACGTATAACGTATAACGTATAACGTAGAACGTAGAACGTATAACGTATAACGTATATCGTAAAACGTATAACGTATAACGTATAACGTATAACGTATAACGTATAACGTATAACGTATAACGTATAACGTATAACGTGTAACGTATAACGTATAACGTATAACGTATAACGTATAACGTATAACGTATACCGTATAACGTATAACGTATAACTTATAACGTATATCGTAAAACGTATAACGTATGACGTATAAAGAATAACGTATAACGTATAACGTATAAAGAATAACGTATAACGTATAACGTATAACGAATAACGTAAAACGTATAACGTATAACGCATAACGTATAACGTATAACGTGTAACGAAGAACGTATAACGAATAACGTATAAGGTATATCGTACAACGTAGAACGTATAACGTATAACGTATATCGTAAAACGTATAACGTATAACGTATAACGTATAACGTATTACGTATAACGTATAACGTATAACGTATACCGTATAACGTATAACGTATAACGTACAACGTATATCGTAAAACGTATAACGTATGACGTATAAAGAATAACGTATAACGTATAACGTATAAAGAATAACGTATAACGTATAACGTATAACGAATAACGTAAAGCGTATAACGCATAACGTATAACGTATAACGTGTAACGAAGAACGTAGAACGAATAACGTATAACGTATATCGTATAACGTATAACGTATAACGTATAACGTATAACGTATAACGTATAACGTATAACGTATAACGTATAACGTATAACGTATAACGTATAACGTATAACGTATAACGTATAACGTATAACGTATAACGTATAACGTATAACGTATAACGTATAACGTATAACGTATAACGTATAACGTATAACGTATAACGTATAACGTATAACGTATAACGTATAACGTATAACGTATAACGTATAACGTATAACGAATAACGTAAAACGTATGACGCATTACATATTACGTAGAACGTATAACGTATAACGTATATCGTAAAATGTATAACGTATAACGTATAACGTATAACGTATAACGTATAACGTATAACGTATAACGTATAACGTAAAACGTATAACGTATTACGTATAACGTATAACGTATAACGTATAACGTATAACGTATAACGTATAACGTATAACGTATAACTTATAACGTATAACGTATAACGAATAACGTAAAACGTATGACGCATTACATATTACGTATAACGTAGAACGTATAACGTATAACGTATATCGTAAAACGTATAACGTATAACGTATAACGTATAACGTATAACGAATAACGTAAAACGTATAACGCATAACGTATAACGTATAACGTGTAACGAAGAACGTATAACGAATAACGTATAACGTATATCGTATAACGTAGAACGTATAACGTATAACGTATAACGTATAACGTATAACGTATAACCTATGACGTATAACGTATAACGTATAACGTATAACGTATAAAGTATAACGTATAACGTATAACCTATAACCTATAACGTGTAACGAAGAACGTATAACGAATAACGTAAAACGTATAACGCATAACATGTAACGTATAACGTATTACGTATAACGTATAACGTATAACGTATAACGCATAACATGTAACGTATAACGTATTACGTATAACGTATAACGTATAACGTATAACGTATAACGTATAACGTATAACGTGTAACGTATAACGTATAACGTATAACGTAGAACGTAGAACGTATAACGTATAACATATACCGTTTAACGTATAACGTATAACGTACAACGTATAACGTATAACGTATAACGTATAACGTATACCGTATATCGTATAACGTATAACGTATACCGTATAACGTATAACGTATAACTTATAACGTATATCGTAAAACGTATAACGTATGACGTATAAAGAATAACGTATAACGTATAACGTATAAAGAATAACGTATAACGTATAACGTATAACGAATAACGTAAAACGTATAACGTATAACGCATAACGTATAACGTATAACGTGTAACGAAGAACGTATAACGAATAACGTATAAGGTATATCGTATAACGTAGAACGTATAACGTATAACGTATATCGTAAAACGTATAACGTATAACGTATAACGTATAACGTATAACGTATAACGTATAACGTATAACATATACCGTTTAACGTATAACGTATAACGTACAACGTATAACGTATAACGTATAACGTATAACGTATAACGTATACCGTATAACGTATAACGTATAACTTATAACGTATATCGTAAAACGTATAACGTATGACGTATAAAGAATAACGTATAACGTATAACGTATAAAGGATAACGTATAACGTATAACGTATAACGAATAACGTAAAACGTATAACGTGTAACGCATAACGTATAACGTATAACGCATAACGTATAACGTATAACGCGTAACGAAGAACGTATAACGAATAACGTATAACGTATATCGTATAACGTAGAACGTATAACGTATAACGTATAACGTATAACGTATAACGTATAACGTATAACGTATAACGTATAACGTATAACGTATAACGTATAACGTATAACATATACCGTTTAACGTATAACGTATAACGTACAACGTATAACGTATAACGTATAACGTATAACGTATACCGTATAACGTATAACGTATAACTTATAACGTATATCGTAAAACGTATAACGTATAACGTATAACGAATAACGTATAACGTAAAACGTATAACGTATAACGTATAACGTATAACGTATAACCTATGACGTATAACGTATGACGCATAACGTATAACGTATAACGTGTAACGAAGAACGTATAACGAATAACGTATAAGGTATATCGTATAACGTAGAACGTATAACGTATAACGTATATCGTAAAACGTATAACGTATAACGTATAACGTATAACGTATAACGTATAACGTATAACGTATAACGTATAACGTAAAACGTATAACGCATAACGTATATCGTATACCGTATAACGTATAACGTATATCGTATAACGTATTACGCATAAAGAATAACGTATAACGTATAACGTAAAACGTATAACGTATAAAGTATAACGAATAACGTAAAACGTATAACGCAAAACGTATATCGTATACCGTATAACGTATAACGTATATCGTATAAGGTATAACGCATAAAGAGTAACGTATAACGTATAACGTATTACGTATAACGTATAACGTATAACGTATAACGTATAACGTACAACCTATAACGTATAACGTATAACGTATCACGTATAACGTATAACGTATAACGTATAACGTATAACGTATAACGTATAACGTATAACGTATAACGTATAACGTATAACGTATAACGTATAACGTATAACGTATAACGTATAACGTATAACGTATAACGTATAACGTATATCGTATAACGTATAACGCATAAAGAATAACGTATAACGTATAACCTATGACGTATAACGTATAACGTATATCGTATAACGTATAACGTATAACGTATAACGTATAACGTATAACGTATGACGTATAGCGTATAACGTATAACGTATAACGTATATCGTATACCGTATAACGTATAACGTATATCGTATAACGTATAACGTATAACGTAAAACGTATAACGCATAACGTATATCGTATACCGTATAACGTATAACGTATATCGTATAACGTATTACGCATAAAGAATAACGTATAACGTATAACGTATAACGTATAACGTATAAAGTATAACGAATAACGTAAAACGTATAACGCAAAACGTATATCGTATACCGTATAACGTATAACGTATATCGTATAAGGTATAACGCATAAAGAGTAACGTATAGCGTATAACCTATGACGTATAACGTATAACGTATAACGTATATCGTATAACGTATAACGTATAACGTATAACGTATAACGTATAACGTATGACGTATAGCGTATAACGTATAACGTATAACGTATAACGTATAACGTACAACGTATAACGTATAACGTATAACGTATAACGTATAACGTATAACGTATACCGTATGACGTATAACGTATAACGTATAACGAATAACGTATAACGTAAAACGTATAACGTATAACGTATAACGTATAACGTATAACCTATGACGTATAACGTATAACGTATAACGTATAACGTATAAAGTATAACGTAAAACGTATAACGTATAACGTATAACGTATAACGCATAACGTATAAGGTATAACGTATAACGTATAACGCATACCGTATAACGTATAACGTACAACTTATAACGTATATCATAAAACGTATAACGTATGACGTATAAAGAATAACGTATAACGTATAACGTATAAAGAATAACGTATAACGTATAACGTATAACGAATAACGTAAAACGTATAACGTATAACGCATAACGTATAACGTATAACGTGTAACGAAGAACGTATAACGAATAACGTATAAGGTGTATCGTATAACGTAGAACGTATAACGTATAACGTATATCGTAAAACGTATAACGTATAACGTATAACGTATAACGTATAACGTATAACGTATAACGTATAACGTATAACGTATAACGTATACCGTATAACGTATAACGTATAACTTATAACGTATATCGTAAAACGTATAACGTATGACGTATAAAGAATAACGTATAACGTATAACGTATAAAGAATAACGTATAACGTATAACGTATAACGAATAACGTAAAACGTATAACGTGTAACGCATAACGTATAACGTATAACGCATAACGTATAACGTATAACGTGTAACGAAGAACGTATAACGTATAACGTATAACGTATAACGTATAACGTATAACGTATAACGTATAACGTATAACGTATAACGTATACCGTATAACGTATAACGTATAACGTACAACGTATATCGTAAAACGTATAACGTATGACGTATAAAGAATAACGTATAACGTATAACGTATAAAGAATAACGTATAACGTATAACCTATGACGTATAACGTATAACGTATAACGTATAACGTATATCGTATAACGTATAACGTATAACGTATAACGTATAACGTATAACGTATATTGTAGAACGTATAACGTATAACGTATATCGTAAAACGTATAACGTATAACGTATAACGTATAACGTATAACGTATAACGTATAACGTATAACGTATAACGTATACCGTATAACGTATAACGTATAACGTATAACGTATAACGTATAACGTATAACGTATAACGTATAACGTATAACGTATTACGTATAACGTATAACGTATAACGAATAACGTAAAACGTATAACGCATAACGTATAACGTATAACGTATAACGTATAACGTATAACGTATAACGTATAGCGTATAACGTATAACGTAAAACGTATAACGCATAACGTATATCGTATACCGTATAACGTATAACGTATATCGTATAACGTATAACGCATAAAGAATAACGTATAACGTATAACCTATGACGTATAACGTATAACGTATAACGTATAACGTATAACGTATATCGTATAACGTATAACGTATAACGTATAACGTATAACGTATAACGTATAACGTATAACGAATAACGTATAACGTAAAACGTATAACGTATAACGTATAACGTATGACGTATAACCTATGACGTATAACGTATAACGTATAACGTATAACGTATAAAGTATAACGTATAACGTATAACGTATAACGTATAACGTATAACGTATAACGTATAACGTATAACGTATAACGTATAACGTATAACGTATAACGTATAACGTATAACGTATAACGTATAACGTATAACGTATAACGTATAACGTATAACGTATAACGTATAACGTATACCGTATAACGTATAACGTATAACGTATAACGTATAACGTATAACGTATAACGTATAACGTATAACGAATAACGTATAACGTAAAACGTATAACGTATAACGTATAACGTATAACGTATAACCTATGACGTATAACGTATAACGTATAACGTATAACGTATAACGTATAACGTATAACGTATAACGTATAACGTATAACGTATAACGTATAACGTATAACGTATACCGTATAACGTATAACGTATAACGTATAACGTATAACGTATAACGTATAACGTATAACGTATAACGAATAACGTATAACGTAAAACGTATAACGTATAACGTATAACGTATAACGTATAACCTATGACGTATAACGTATAACGTATAACGTATAACGTATAAAGTATAACGTAAAACGTATAACGTATAACGTATAACGTATAACGCATAACGTATAACGTATAACGTATAACGTATAACGTATACCGTATAACGTATAACGTACAACTTATAACGTATATCGTAAAACGTATAACGTATGACGTATAAAGAATAACGTATAACGTATAACGTATAAAGAATAACGTATAACGTATAACGTATAACGAATAACGTAAAACGTATAACGTATAACGCATAACGTATAACGTATAACGTGTAACGAAGAACGTATAACGAATAACGTATAAGGTGTATCGTATAACGTAGAACGTATAACGTATAACGTATATCGTAAAACGTATAACGTATAACGTATAACGTATAACGTATAACGTATAACGTATAACGTATAACGTATAACGTATACCGTATAACGTATAACGTATAACTTATAACGTATATCGTAAAACGTATAACGTACAACGTATATCGTAAAACGTATAACGTATGACGTATAAAGAATAACGTATAACGTATAACGTATAAAGAATAACGTATAACGTATAACCTATGACGTATAACGTATACCGTATAACGTATAACGTATAACGTATAACGTATAACGTATAACGTATAACGTATAACGTATAACGAATAACGTATAACGTAAAACGTATAACGTATAACGTATAACGAATAACGTATAACGTAAAACGTATAACGTATAACGTATAACGTATAACGTATAACGTATAACCTATGACGTATAACGTATAACGTATAACGTATAACGTATAAAGTATAACGTATAACGTATAACGTATAACGTATAACGTATAACGTATAACGTATATTGTAGAACGTATAACGTATAACGTATAACGTATAACGTATAACGTATAACGCATAAAGAATAACGTATAACGTATAACCTATGACGTATAACGTATACCGTATAACGTATAACGTATAACGTATAACGAATAACGTAAAACGTATAACGTGTAACGCATAACGTATAACGTATAACGCATAACGTATAACGTATAACGTGTAACGAAGAACGTATAACGTATAACGTATAACGTATAACGTATAACGTATAACGTATAACGTATAACGTATAACGTATACCGTATAACGTATAACGTATAACGTACAACGTATATCGTAAAACGTATAACGTATGACGTATAAAGAATAACGTATAACGTATAACGTATAAAGAATAACGTATAACGTATAACCTATGACGTATAACGTATAACGTATAACGTATAACGTACATCGTATAACGTATAACGTATAACGTATAACGTATAACGTATAACGTATATTGTAGTACGTATAACGTATAACGTATATCGTAAAACGTATAACGTATAACGTATAACGTATAACGTATAACGTATAACGTATAACGTATAACGTAGAACGTATAACGTATAACGTATACCGTATAACGTATAACGTATAACGTATAACGTATAACGCATAACGTATATCGTATACCGTATAACGTATAACGTATATCGTATAACGTATTACGCATAAAGAATAACGTATAACGTATAACGTATAACGTATAACGTATAACGAATAACGTAAAACGTATAACGTATAACGTATAACGTATAACGTATAACGTATAACGTATAACGTATAACGTATAACGTATAACGTATAACGTATATCGTATAACGTATAACGTTTAACGTATAACGTATAACGTATAACGTATATTGTAGAACGTATAACGTATAACGTATAACGTATAACGTATAACGCATAAAGAATAACGTATAACGTATAACCTATGACGTATAACGTATACCGTATAACGTATAACGTATAACGTATAACGTATAACGTATAACGTATAACGTATAACGTATAACGAATAAAGTATAACGTAAAACGTATAACGTATAACGTATAACGTATGACGTATAACCTATGACGTATAACGTATAACGTATAACGTATAACGTATAAAGTATAACGTATAACGTATAACGTATAACGTATAACGTATAACGTATAACGTATAACGTATAACGTATAACGTATAACGTATAACGTATAACGTATAACGTATAACGTATAACCTATAACGTATAACGTATAACGTATCACGTATAACGTATAACGTATAACGTATAACGTATAACGTATAACGTATAACGTATAACGTATAACGTATAACGTATAACGTATAACGTA
Source organism: Ptiloglossa arizonensis (assembly GCF_051014685.1). Lineage (NCBI taxonomy): Eukaryota > Metazoa > Arthropoda > Insecta > Hymenoptera > Colletidae > Ptiloglossa > Ptiloglossa arizonensis. Next base: position 482,710 of record NW_027478656.1, read on the forward strand.
TAACGTATAACGTATAACGTATAACGTATAACGTATAACGTATAACGTATATCGTATAACGTATAACGCATAAAGAATAACGTATAACGTATAACCTATGACGTATAACGTATAACGTATAACGTATAACGTATATCGTATAACGTATAACGTATAACGTATAACGTATAACGTATAACGTATAACGTATAACGTATAACGTATAACGTATAACGTATAACGAATAACGTATAACGTAAAACGTATAACGTATAACGTATAACGTATAACGTATAACCTATGACGTATAACGTATAACGTATAACGTATAACGTATAAAGTATAACGTATAACGTATAACGTATAACGTATAACGTATAACGTATAACGTATAACGTATAACGTATAACGTATAACGTATAACGTATACCGTATAACGTATAACGTATAACTTATAACGTATATCGTAAAACGTATAACGTATGACGTATAAAGAATAACGTATAACGTATAACGTATAAAGAATAACGTATAACGTATAACGTATAACGAATAACGTAAAACGTATAACGTATAACGCATAACGTATAACGTATAACGTGTAACGAAGAACGTATAACGAATAACGTATAAGGTATATCGTATAACGTAGAACGTATAACGTATAACGTATATCGTAAAACGTATAACGTATAACGTATAACGTATAACGTATAACGTATAACGTATAACGTATAACGTATAACGTATACCGTATAACGTATAACGTATAACTTATAACGTATATCGTAAAACGTATAATGTATGACGTATAAAGAATAACGTATAACGTATAACGTATAAAGTATAACGTATAACGTATAACGTATAACGAATAACGTAAAACGTATAACGTGTAACGCATAACGTATAACGTATAACGCATAACGTATAACGTATAACGTGTAACGAAGAACGTATAACGTATAACGTATAACGTATAACGTATAACGTATAACGTATAACGTATAACGTATAACGTATACCGTATAACGTATAACGTATAACGTACAACGTATATCGTAAAACGTATAACGTATGACGTATAAAGAATAACGTATAACGTATAACGTATAAAGAATAACGTATAACGTATAACCTATGACGTATAACGTATAACGTATAACGTATAACGTATATCGTATAACGTATAACGTATAACGTATAACGTATAACGTATAACGTATATTGTAGAACGTATAACGTATAACGTATATCGTAAAACGTATAACGTATAACGTATAACGTATAACGTATAACGTATAACGTATAACGTATAACGTATAACGTATAACGTATACCGTATAACGTATAACGTATAACGTATAACGTATAACGTATAACGTATAACGTATAACGTATAACGTATAACGTATAACGTATTACGTATAACGTATAACGTATAACGAATAACGTAAAACGTATAACGCATAACGTATAACGTATAACGTATAACGTATAACGTATAACGTATAACGTATAACGTATAACGTATAACGTATAACGTAAAACGTATAACGCATAACGTATATCGTATACCGTATAACGTATAACGTATATCGTATAACGTATTACGCATAAAGAATAACGTATAACGTATAACGTATAACGTATAACGTATAACGAATAACGTAAAACGTATAACGTATAACGTATAACGTATAACGTATAACGTATAACGTATAACGTATAACGCATAACGTATAACGTATATCGTATAACGTATAACGTATAACGTATAACGTATAACGTATAACGTATATTGTAGAACGTATAACGTATAACGTATAACGTATAACGTATAACGCATAAAGAATAACGTATAACGTATAACCTATGACGTATAACGTATACCGTATAACGTATAACGTATAACGTATAACGTATAACGTATAACGTATAACGTATAACGTATAACGTATAACGTATAACGTATAACGTATAACGTATAACGTATAACGTATAACCTATAACGTATAACGTATAACGTATAACGTACAACGTATATCGTAAAACGTATAACGTATGACGTATAAAGAATAACGTATAACGTATAACGTATAAAGAATAACGTATAACGTATAACCTATGACGTATAACGTATAACGTATAACGTATAACGTATATCGTATAACGTATAACGTATAACGTATAACGTATAACGTATAACGTATATTGTAGAACGTATAACGTATAACGTATAACGTATAACGTATAACGCATAAAGAATAACGTATAACGTATAACCTATGACGTATAACGTATACCGTATAACGTATAACGTATAACGTATAACGTATAACGTATAACGTATAACGTATAACGTATAACGTATAACGTATAACGTATAACGTATAACGTATTACGTATAACGTATAACGTATAACGTATAACGTATAACGTATAACGTATAACGTATAACGTATAACGTATAACGTATAACGTATAACGTATAACGTATAACGTATAACGTATAACGTATAACGTATAACGTATAACGTATAACGTATAACGTATAACGTATAACGTATAACGTATAACGTATAACGTATAACGTATAACGTATAACGTATAACGTATAACGTATAACGTATAACGTATAACGTATAACGTATAACGTATAACGTATAACGTATAACGTATAACGTATAACGTATAACGTATAACGTATAACGTATAACGTATATCGTATAACGTATATAGTATAACGTATAACGTATAACGTATAACGTATAACGTATAACGAATAACGTATAACGTAAAACGTATAACGTATAACGTATAACGTATAACGTATAACCTATGACGTATAACGTATGACGCATAACGTATAACGTATAACGTGTAACGAAGAACGTATAACGAATAACGTATAAGGTATATCGTATAACGTAGAACGTATAACGTATAACGTATATCGTAAAACGTATAACGTATAACGTATAACGTATAACGTATAACGTATAACGTATAACGTATAACGTATAACGTATACCGAATAACGTATAACGTATAACGTACAGCGTATATCGTAAAACGTATAACGTATAACGTATAACGTATAACGTATAACGTGTAACGTATAACGTATACCGTATAACGTATAACGTATAACGTATAACGTATAACGTATAACGTATAACGTATAACGTATAACGTAAAACGTATAACGCATAACGTATATCGTATACCGTATAACGTATAACGTATATCGTATAACGTATTACGCATAAAGAATAACGTATAACGTATAACGTATAACGTATAACGTATAACGAATAACGTAAAACGTATAACGCATAACGTATATCGTATACCGTATAACGTATAACGTATATCGTATAACGTATAACGCATAAAGAATAACGTATAGCGTATAACCTATGACGTATAACGAATAACGTATAACGTATATCGTATAACGTATAACGTATAACGTATAACGTATAACGTATAACGTATGACGTATAACGTATAACGTATAACGTATAACGTATAACGTATAACGTATAACGTATAACGTATAACGTATAACGTATAACGTATAACGTATACCGTATGACGTATAACGTATGACGTATCACGAATAACGTAAAACGTATAACGCATAACGTATAACGTATAACGTGTAACGAAGAACGTATAACGAATAACGTAAAACGTATAACGCTTAACATGTAACGTATAACGTATAACGTATAACGTATAACGTATAACGTATAACGTATAACGTATAACGTATAACGTATAACGTATAACGTATAACGTATAACGTATAACGTATTACGTATAACGTATAACGTATAACGTATAACGTATAACGTATAACGTATAACGTATAACGTATAACGTATAACGTATAACGTATAACCTATAACGTATAACGTATAACGTATCACGTATAACGTATAACGTATAACGTATAACGTATAACGTATAACGTATAACGTATAACGTATAACGTATTACGTATAACGTATAACGTATAACGTATAACGTATAACGTATAACGTATAACGTATAACGTATAACGTATAACGTATATCGTATAACGTATAACGCATAAAGAATAACGTATAACGTATAACCTATGACGTATAACGTATAACGTATAACGTATAACGTATATCGTATAACGTATAACGTATAACGTATAACGTATAACGTATAACGTATAACGTATAACGAATAACGTATAACGTAAAACGTATAACGTATAACGTATAACGTATAACGTATAACCAATGACGTATAACGTATAACGTATAACGTATAACGTATAAAGTATAACGTATAACGTATAACGTATAACGTATTACGTATAACGTATAACGTATAACGTATAACGTATAACGTATAACGTATAACGTATAACGTATAACGTATATCGTATAACGTATAACGCATAAAGAATAACGTATAACGTATAACGTATAACGTATAACGTATAACGTATAACGCATAAAGAATAACGTATAACGTATAACCTATGACGTATAACGTATACCGTATAACGTATAACGTATAACGTATAACGTATAACGTATAACGTATAACGTATAACGTATAACGTATAACGTATTACGTATAACGTATAACGTATAACGTATAACGTATACCGTATAACGTATAACGTATAACGTATAACGTATAACGTATAACGTATAACGTATAACGTATAACGTATAACGTATTACGTATAACGTATAACGTATAACGAATAACGTAAAACGTATAACGCATAACGTATAACGTATAACGTATAACGTATAACGTATAACGTATAACGTATAACGTATAACGTATAACGTATAACGAATAACGTAAAACGTATAACGCATAACGTATAACGTATAACGTATAACGTATAACCTATAACGTATAACGTATAACGTATAACGTATAACGTATAACGTATAACGTATAACGTATAACGTATAACGTATAACGTATAACGTATAACGTATAACGTATAACGTATAACGTATAACGTATAACGTATAACGTATAACGTATAACGTATAACGTATAACGTATAACGTATATCGTATAACGTATATCGTATAACGTATAACGTATAACGTATAACGTATAACGTATAACGAATAACGTATAACGTAAAACGTATAACGTATAACGTATAACGTATAACGTATAACCTATGACGTATAACGTATGACGCATAACGTATAACGTATAACGTGTAACGAAGAACGTATAACGTATAACGTAAAACGTATAACGCATAACGTATATCGTATACCGTATAACGTATAACGTATATCGTATAACGTATAACGCATAAAGAATAACGTATAACGTATAACGTATAACGTATAACGTATAACGAATAACATAAAACGTATAACGCATAACATATATCGTATACCGTATAACGTATAACGTATATCGTATAACGTATAACGCATAAAGAATAACGTATAACGTATAACCTATGACGTATAACGTATAACGTTTAACGTATATCGTATAACGTATAACGTATAACGTATAACGTATAACGTATGACGTATAACGTATAACGTATAACGTATAACGTATAACGTATAACGTATAACGTATAACGTATAACGTATACGTTATACGTTATACGTTATACGTTATACGTTATACGTTATACGTTATACGTTATACGTTATACGTTATACGTTATACGTCATACGTTATACGTTATACGTTATACGTTATACGTTATACGATATACGTTAAACGTTATACGTTATACGTCATAGGTTATACGTTATACGTTATTCTTTATGCGTTATACGTTATACGATATACGTTATACGTTATACGGTATACGATATATGTTATGCGTTATACGTTTTATGTTATTCGTTATACGTTATACGTTATACGTTATACGTTATACGTTATTCTTTATGCGTTATACGTTATACGATATACGTTATACGTTATACGGTATACGATATACGTTATGCGTTATACGTTTTACGTTATACGTTATACGTTCTTCGTTACACGTTATACGTTATACGTTATGCGTCATACGTTATACGTCATAGGTTATACGTTATACGTTATACGTTATACGTTATACGTTTTACGTTATACGTTATTCGTTATACGTTATACGTTATACGTTATACGTTATACGTTATACGATATACGTTATACGATATACGTTATACGTTATACGTTATACGTTATACGTTATACGTTATACGTTATACGTTATACGTTATACGTTATACGTTATACGTTATACGTTATACGTTATACGTATACGTTATACGTTATACGTTATACGTTATACGTTATACGTTATACGTTATACGTTATACGTTATAGGTTATACGTTATACGTTATACGTATACGTTATGCGTTATACGTTTTACGTTATTCGTTATACGTTATACGTTATACGTTATACGTTATACGTTATACGTTATACGTTATACGTTATACGTTATACGTTATGCGTTATACGTTTTACGTTATTCGTTATACGTTATACGTTATACGTAATACGTTATACGTTATACGTTATACGTTATACGTTATACGTTATACGTATACGTTATACGTTATACGTTATACGTTATACGGTATACGTTATACGTTATACGTTATACGTTATACGTAATACGTTATACGTTATACGTTATACGTTATACGTTATACGTTATACGTTATACGTTATACGTTATACGTTATACGGTATACGTTATACGTCATAGGTTATACGTTATACGTTATTCTTTATGCGTTATACGTTATACGTTATACGTTATACGTTATACGTTATACGTTATTCTTTATGCGTTATACGTTATACGATATACGTTATACGTTATACGTTATACGTTATACGTTATACGTTATACGTTATACGTTATACGTTATACGTAATACGTTATACGTTATACGTTATACGTTATACTTTATACGTTATACGTTATACGTTATACGTTATACGTCATTGGTTATACGTTATACGTTATACGTTATACGTTATACGTTTTACGTTATACGTTATTCGTTATACGTTATACGTTATACGTTATACGTTATACGTTATACGTTATACGTTATACGATATACGTTATACGTTATACGTTATACGTTATACGTCATAGGTTATACGTTATACGTTATTCTTTATGCGTTATACGTTATACGATACGTATACGTTATACGTTATACGTTATACGTTATACGTTATACGTTATACGTTATACGTTATACGTATACGTTATACGTAATACGTTATACGTTATACGTTATACGTTATACGTTATACGTTATACGTTATACGTTATACGTTATACGTGATACGTTATACGTTATACGTTATAGGTTATACGTTATACGTTATACGTTATACGTTATACGTTATACGTTATACGTTATACGTTATACGTTATACGTTATACGTTATACGTAATACGTTATACGTTATACGTTATACGTTATACGTTATACGTTATACGTTATACGTTATACGTTATACGTTATACGTTATACGTTATACGTTATACGTTATACGTTACATGTTAAGCGTTATACGTTTTACGTTATTCGTTATACGTTCTTCGTTACACGTTATACGTTATACGTTATGCGTTATACGTTTTACGTTATTCGTGATACGTCATACGTTATACGTCATACGGTATACGTTATACGTTATACGTTATACGTTATACGTTATACGTTATACGTTATACGTTATACGTTATACGTTATACGTTATACGTTATACGTCATACGTTATACGTTATACGTTATACGTTATACGTTATACGTTATACGATATACGTTATACGTTATTCGTTATACGTCATAGGTTATACGCTATACGTTATTCTTTATGCGTTATACGTTATACGATATACGTTATACGTTATACGGTATACGATATACGTTATGCGTTATACGTTTTACGTTATTCGTTATACGTTATACGTTATACGTTATACGTTATACGTTATTCTTTATGCGTAATACGTTATACGATATACGTTATACGTTATACGGTATACGATATACGTTATGCGTTATACGTTTTACGTTATACGTTATACGTTATACGTTATACGTTATACGTTATACGTTATACGTTATACGTTATACGGTATACGTTATACGTTACACGTTATACGTTATACGTTATACGTTATACGTTATACGTTTTACGATATACGCTGTACGTTATACGTTATACGTTATTCGGTATACGTTATACGTTATACGTTATACGTTATACGTTATACGTTATACGTTATACGTTATACGTTATACGTTTTACGATATACGTTATACGTTATACGTTCTACGTTATACGATATACCTTATACGTTATTCGTTATACGTTCTTCGTTACACGTTATACGTTATACGTTATGCGTCATACGTTATACGTCATAGGTTATACGTTATACGTTATACGTTATACGTTATACGTTTTACGTTATACGTTATTCGTTATACGTTATACGTTATACGTTATACGTTATACGTTATACTATATACGTTATACGATATACGTTATACGTTATACGTTATACGTTATACGTTATACGTTATACGTTATACGTTATACGTTATACGTTATACGTTATACGTTATACGTTATACGTTATACGTTATACGTTATACGTTATACGTTATACGTTATACGTTATACGTTATACGTTATACGTTATAGGTTATACGTTATACGTTATACGTTATACGTTATACGTTATACGTTATACGTTATACGTTATACGTTATACGTTATACGTTATACGTTATACGTTATACGTTATACGTTATACGTTATACGTTATACGTTATACGTTATACGTTATACGTTATACGTAATACGTTATACGTTATACGTTATACGTTATACGTTATACGTTATACGTTATACGTTATACGTTATACGTTATACGTTATACGTTATACGTTATACGGTATACGTTATACGTCATAGGTTATACGTTATACGTTATTCTTTATGCGTTATACGTTATACGTTATACGTTATACGTTATACGTTCTACAATATACGTTATACGTTATACGTTATACGTTATACGTTATACGTTATACGATATACGTTATACGTTATACGTTATACGTTATACGTCATAGGTTATACGTTATACGTTATTCTTTATACGTTATACGTTATACGTTATTCTTTATACGTCATACGTTATACGTTTTACGATATACGTTGTACGTTATACGTTATACGTTATACGTTATAGGTT